>NC_142810.1:7301627-7589437 GCF_049724085.1 Artemia sp. Qi Xiang Cuo
ACACATCCAATCAAAGTTTTGAGACAGCCATTTTATTAAACATAGTTTTAAGTTCTGGAAATTAGGTCTTTGAAGATGACAACTCCCCCACACCCCTCAGGGCAAGAGTTGTAATTTAAGGATTCTTCGAATTTTTCCCATTATTTCTTATGGAAGGGATGCTCATATAAACTTTCGAGAGGTCTCATTTGACTGAAAATTGAAAGTTCTTGTTCACGTTTTAAGATTCAAAAGAGATTGGAGGGTGACTATTCCCCCTCCCCTTCCTCCACGCCCTACATGCATCAGATAAAAATTTGGAGATAGACTTTTGTTAAAATAGTTCAAAGTTCTGATAACAAAAAACTCCAGTGTCGACACAGCCCACCAGGGCCCGGGGGTAGGCATTGTAAGTTATGCCGTGGAGCATAACTTAATAAAGGGGGCTTATAACTTATGGGAAGGGGTTTTGTATGGGAAGAACACACAGGAAATCTATTATATTTATCCAATTATAAGGTTAAAATACATACTCTGAGATAGATGTAAAATTGCTTTGGCATACAAAATCCTATTAAGGTCAATTCCAAACAGTCGTGATCCCTTTGTGTCAGTAAGTGAAATGGTCTAAACGCCCTTATTGGAGCTATTTTTTCAATCCATTCATTGATGTCAATCGCTGTCCACAAGTTATGCAAGCTGTCTATTGTTAATATATAAGGTTTTTATCAAAGAGGTAATCGTATAGACTTTGAAAAAAGCCTCATTCGATTTAAACTGAAAGTTCTAGATCCGTTTTTAAAGGCAATAATAATCGAACAGTAAGCACCCCCCCCATGCCACAAAAACTTGAAACTTTTTGCAATCAAAAACGAACCAAAATAATTAAAAAAAATCTTTCCGAAAAATAAGTTTTTAAAAGAAAAGTAAAGACCATTTTAAACTTAAGCTCAGGAGATAATAATACCTGTTAAAATTCAAACTCAAAACGACCAGAAATTACTTTGAAAGAATAGATGAAACACAAATCGAACAGAAATTAAATAAGAAATCATAGCAAAAAACATAAAAAAATTAATAATATAAATTAACAAATAGATCTTAAAGCGAGTAATGCTTAGATTGAATATGAAAATTAAGCTTAAAACGAAAACAAATATTTTGCTATTAAAGTATAAATGAAGCTTAAAACGAACAGAAATTAAATAACAATCAATGCAAACAAACATACAACATTTATTAATGTAAATGAATAAATAAATCTTAAAACGAGTGAAACTTAAATTGAATATGCAAATCAAGTTTGAATCGAATAAAAATAACTACAAACAAGAGTTTTGGTATCGCCTCACTGCAAAAGCCTAAAACCTACTGCGTCATTGGCGCTTTACTGAAAACGAATTATATTACAAATGTTTTCTTTTGTACTTAATATTGAAAATAAATATTAAAATTACAGTAAAATTTGGAACTGATGAGCTTTTAGCAAGTAGTATCATTATGCATCAAATATTCAGTTTAATTTATTAGTTCTTTCAAAGATTGGTCAAGACAAATATAGTTTCACTACAAACAAAATTTGGATACTGCCCCCTTCTTTAACTGTAAAAACCTAAAGCCTTCTGCTTCATTGGTGCTTCACTGAAAACGAATTACTCGTATATTACAAATTTATTATTTTCCAGTTCTTACAGCATTGAAAATGAAAATAAAATTACAGTGAAAAAAATATCTTGAACTGATGGATCTTTCAACAATTAATATCATTATATATCTAATATTCAATTTGATTTTGTTTATACTTTCCAAGACTGTTCAAGACTCATATAGTTTTGCCATTTTTTTTAACTCTGCAATTATTTCTAACTAATCGTGTTGGTTTGTTATGATAACATTCTATGGCTTCTAGGCATTTCTAATTGAGCGGAAAACTGCACCTCAAACTTTGTGGAACATGCATTTTCTTGCATGAAACACCAAAATATAATAAAATGTCAAGTTTCGGAGTGTTCCACCACTCGCAAGCAAGTGCCTTTGGTATTTTTGAATCTGCATGGTCAACTTAGGGGGTGGAGGGTAGGCTAATTCTCGTAGCAGCCCTATTCCGTCGTGGTATGATTCACACTTTCAACACCTGGAGTCCAGACTATCATATAATCTACCAAGCATACAACTACCCCAAATCAGTATCAATAAATAAATGAAACCCAAAATGAACCAATATTAAAATAAATATTAGAGTCAAACTCAAAACGAGCATAAATTAATATGAAAAGGGTTCAAAACCCCTATGCTTTCTAAAATCCAGAATATAATTTGTATTTTACTGAAAAAAAAATTCAAATGAGTTTACTGAAAAAATGTGCATTGTCAATTTAATATACATATGCTGATATTTATTCCCTAAAATCTTAATTAATGAAAGCATTGTTTTCAGTAAAGCGCCAATGACGCAGTAGGTTTTAGGCTTCTGCAGTGAGGCGATAACCAAACTCTTGTTTGTAGTTATTTTTATTCGATTCAAACTTTATTTGCATTTTCAATTTAAATTTCACTCGTTTTAAGATTTATTTATTTATTTACATTAATAAATATTGTATGTTTGTTCGTATTGATTGTTATTTAATTTCTGTTCGTTTTAAGTTTCATTAATGCTTTAAAAGCAAAATATTTTTTTCGTTTTAAGCTTGGTTTTGATATTCAATCTTAGCATTACTCGCTTTAAGTTCTATTTATTCATTTATATTATTACTTGTTGTATGTTTTTTGCTATGATTGTTTATTTAATTTCTGTTCGTTTTGTGTTCCATTTATTCTTTAATAGTAATTTCTGGTCGTTTTTAGTTTGAATTTTAACAGGTATTTTTATATCCATATCTTAATTTTAAAATGGCCATTAATTTTCTTTGAAAAAATTATTTTTAGGAAATTTTTTTTAATTAATTGGAACAAAATTCGAACTTTAGCTTAAAGAGCAAGTTATTGATTAGGGGGCGAACCCCTTAATATACGTTTTAAAAATCTGTGAATATAGAAGTTCGATACGTAAGCTAATTCGTAAGTTACGTATATTTATTACTAATAAAAACCTTCGTAAATAAAATTAAACAAGTTTCGAGAAAGCCATTTAACCAAATAAAAGTAAAATTAATATGCAAATTTTGTTGTAATTATCCATGTACGGTGAGCCAATATCAAAACCTGCATTAATTCAAAAACGTTTAAAAATTAAATAAAAAAAACAAGTTTTTTTAACTGAAAGTAGGGAACGACGTTAAAACTTAAAACGAACAGAAATTATTCCGTATATGAAAGGGGCTGTCCCCTCCTCAACGCCTCGCTCTTTACGCTAAAGTTTGACTCTTTTTCACAACTCTATTTTTTTAAACAATAAAAAACTTTAGCGTAAAGAGCGAGGCGTTGAGGAGGAGACAGCCCCTTTCAGATACGGAATAATTTCTGTTCGTTTTAAGTTTTAACGTCGTTCCTTACTTTCAGTTAAAAAAACTTGTTTTTTTTATTTAATACTGAAAAAGAAATCAAAGAGGCCTTCAAGCGCGAAAAAATCAACTTGCTTTTCTAAAGTTCAAAGCGTAGGGTGTTTTGAGAAGTTTATGTTCAAATTCTACTGTTATGAAACTGGAATTATACTTGAAGACCATCTATTCTTCAATGCAGTCTCAGTCTAAATGCATTTTTGTTACGTTTTAAAAAGCCGGACACAAATTTTGGGACACGGCCTGGTCCCCTAATTTACATGGAATTCTCAATCAGACTATCTAAATCAGACTCTGAATTTGCCTCTCACTCAGACTATCGGTCTTGGCTTTTCTCCAATTATCCATGGCTCTTAACTTTTTTCCCCACAACTTGATTTTAATTGAACGAAAACCTCGTTTCGTGTTATTTTGAACCCTCCTCCGGATGAGGCTTTGCCATCCTAATCCCCTCCCCCCCCCCCTAGATGCCCTCAGGGCTGGGTCGACTCTCAGACATTTTTTTTATTATTTACCTCCAAAAATGATCCATCTCCAGGAGAATCGCTTACAGGAATTATTGATGGAGGGTTTTTTTCTTACGAATATATTTCTTGTATATATATATTCATATATATTTTATATATATAGCAAGGTTTCTTGCTACCAGCAAAAGGCTTGGTAAGTTTTTTGGCTGAAGTTGACTTTTTAACTGCAGTAAGTTTTGCTATTTTCTTGACTTAGGCTGTCTTAGCTGTGGGCTTGGCTACAGCTAATAGCTTTGCTTTGCAAGCTTGATAGAACCAGTTACGCCAGTACCTTTTGGATTTATAACAATTCCATTTGCAAGACAACACCTCAAATCTTGCTTAAGATGCATATTCACAACTTTTACATCATTGGCAACCTGGAAATTGCCCATTATGTATTTGAGAATGGCCTGACGGCTAGATCATCCGTGTTCTTATAGGTCAGCAATGGATTTGGTGATAATTTCTTTGTATTTTGGGTGGTTTATCGTTGCCTGGGCCTTTTTATCCCCTTTAGGTTTTGCAGACTTAGCTGGTTTTGGAGCCTTTACTTTCTCTTCCTTCTTGGCTGGTGAAGCCATACTCTAAGATTGTACAGATGTCGGTGCAAGTTGAGCTTCAACTTCAGACATTTTAAATTCTTCTCAATATTCTCTCTATTACTAATGCAATTCTAAATCTCGAATGCTTGCTTATTTTCAAAGTTTTATAATTATATTATAAAACTTATGTTAATTTCTGCTCGTTTTGAGTTTGACTCGGTTATTTATTTTAATTTCTGTTCGTTTTGGGTTTGATTTATTTATCGATGCTGATTTGTGGTAGCTTCGAGCTTGGTAGATTATTTGATTTTAGTTTTGCTCATTTTTGTTTAATGGAGTTCTTTACTTTTCTTTGAAAAACTTATTTTGTGGAAATTTTTTTTTAAATTAATTTCTGTTCGTTATATATTGACATAGTCTTTTCAGGGAAAAAGAAAATAACACTTTAAATCTTTTCGTTTTTTAATCTTTTCGTTTTTTTTTATAGTTTGGTCTGCTATTTGTATGCTGGAGAAAAATTTTCAGAAATTTTTAGCAACATACACCCTTTTAAAAATCTGGACACAAATAGTACTGTTTAACTTAGTTTCCTACCTCCTCTAGTTGACCTGACATGGAAAACTTATTACCATTCCCAAAAAATTCTGTTTACTTTCTTTGATAGCTTGGATACACTTACACTATTTTGATTTGGTTGAATTTTAAGAGCAGAAGTAGCCTCGACAGTTTGAACATAATATCCTCAGTCGTTATTGGGATACAGCTGAGATGCCTTATTGGGAATTAGCATTATCACAGTGCATTTTGATTTAATCTTAAGGCAGCATTTAGTTTTTAAACATAATGGGCAAATGGGAGGGTGGGAGGTGAAGGGGGATTAGTTGCCCTCCAATCACTTTTGACTATTAAAAAGGGCATCATCCCTTTCTATTTTCAATCGAATGAGCCCCTTTCGAAGTTCCCACGACAACTCCTTCGATACGAAGTGCCCTGGTCTAAACAACAACAACAACAAAAAAATATTACTAATAACTTTCGACTATTAAAAAGGGCACTAACCCTTTGAATTTCAAATCGAGTGAGCCCTTTTCTGAAGTTTCTACAACGCCTTCTATAAAACCTTATGTGCCCCCAGGGCATAACTTAAAACCCTTGCCCTGAGGGCTATGGCAGAGTATCCTCCTCAAAAATATATTTTCCGTCTGTAAATCAACAACGCTGAACAAAATGGTTATCTCAAAAGTTTTTATTGGATGTGTTTGAGGGAATGATGGGCGTGGGGGGGGGAGGGGGCTAATTGCCCTCCAATCACTTTCTACTATTAAAAAGGGCACTATCCCTTTGAATTATCAATTGAATGAGCTTTTTTTGAAGTTTCTACGACAACGCCTTCTATAAAAACATTATATGTCCCCTGGTCATAACTTAAAACCCTTGCCCTGAGGGTTCTGGGGGAGTGTCCTCCTCAAAAACATATTTTATCTGGAAATCAACTACGCTGAAAAAAATGGCTATCTCAAAATTTTAATTGAATGTGTTTGGGGGAATGATGAGCGTGGGGGGGGGGCTAGTTGACCTCCAATGACTTTTGCCTATTAAAAAGGGCACTAGCCCTTTGAATTTACAATCGAATGAGCCTTTTTTGAATTTTCTACGACAAAGACCTCTATAAAAACCTTATATGCCCCCAGGGCATAACTTAAAACCCTTGCCCTGAGGGTTTTGGGGAGTGTCCTTCTCAAAAACAAATTTTCTATCTGGAAATCAACTAGCCTACGCTAAACAAAATGGCTATCTCAAAAATTTGATTGGATGTGTTTGGATGAATGATGGCCGTGGGGGGGGGGGGGCTAGGTTCCCTCCAATAACTTTCGACAATTAAAAAGGGCACTAGCCCTTTGAATTTCAAATCAAATAAGTCCCTTTTGAAGTATCTATGACAACGCCTTCTATAAAAAATTTATATACCCCAGGACATAACTTATAACCCTTTCCCTGAAGATTGTTGGGAAGTTTCCTCCTCAAAAACATATTTTTTATCTGGAAATCAACTACGCTGAACAAAATAGCTATCTCAAAATTTTGATTGGATGTGTTTGGGGGACTGATGGGCGTGCCGGGGGGGGGGGGATAGTGGCCCTCCAAACCGTTTCGACTTTTAAAAAATGCACTAGCCCTTTGAATTTACAATCAAAAGAGCCTGTTTTGAAGTTTCTACGACAACGTCTTATATAAAAACCTAAGATGACCGCAGGGCATTACTTAAAACCCTTGCCCTGGGGGTTGTTGGGGAGTGTCCTCCTCAAAAACATATTTTATATCTGGAAATCAAGTGCGCTGAACAAAACGGCTATCTCACAATTTTGATTGGATGTGTTTGGGGGAATGATGGGCGTGGGGTGTCTAGTTGCCCTCCAATCACTTTCGACTATTAAAAAGGGCATTAGCCCTTTGAATTTCCAATCAAATTAGCCCGTTTTGATGTTTCTACGATAACGCCTTCTATAAAAACCTTATATGCCCCCAGGGCATAACTTAAAACCCTTGTCCCGAGGGTTGTGGGGGAGTGTCCTCCTCAAAAACATATTTTCTCTCTAGAAATCAGCTACGCTGACAAACTCCCTATCTCAAATGTTGTGTGGTTGTGTGGGGGGAACTGCGGGGCGTGGGGGGGGGGGCTAGTTGCCCTCCAATCACTTTAGACTATTAAAAAGGGCACTCGCCCTTTGAATTTCCAGTCGAATGAGCCTGTTTTGATGTTTCTATGACAACGCCTTCTATAAAATCCTTTTACGCCCCCAGGGCATAACTTAAAACCCTTACTCTGAGGGTTGTGGGGGAGTCTCCTCCTCAGAAACATATTTTCTGTGTGGAAATCAACAACGCTGAACAAAATGGCTATCTCACAATTTTGATTGGATGTGCTTGGGGGAATAATGGACGGGGGGGGGGGGGCTAGTTGCCCTCCAATCACTTTCGACTATTAAAAAGGGCACTAGCTCTTTGAATTTTCGATCGAATGAGCCTGTTTTGAAGTTTCTACGACAACGCCTTCTATAAAAACATTATATGTCCCCTGGTCATAACTTAAAACCCTTGCCCTGAGGGTTCTGGGGGAGTGTCCTCCTCAAAAACATATTTATCTGGAAATCAACTACGCTGAAAAAAATGGCTATCTCAAAATTTTAATTGAATGTGTTTGGGGGAATGATGAGCGTGGGGGGGGGGCTAGTTGACCTCCAATGACTTTCGACTATTAAAAAGAGCAATAGCCCTTTGAATTTCCAATCGAATTAGCCTTTTTTGAAGTTTCTACGACAACGCCCTCTATAAAAACCTTATATGCCCCCTGGGCATAACTTAAAACCCTTGCCCTGCGGGTTGTGGGGGAGTGTCCTTCTCAAAAACATATTTTCTATCTGGAAATCAACTAGCCTACGCTGAACAAAAGGACTATCTCAAAAATTTTATTGTATGTGTGTGGGTGAATGATGTCCGTGGGGGGGGGGGGGCTATTTGCCCTCCAAAACCTTTAAACAATTAAAAAGGGCACTAGCCCTTTTAATTTAAAATCAAATAAGTCCCTTTTGAAGTTTCTATGACAATGCCTTCTATAAAAAATTTATATACCCCAGGACATAACTTATAACCCTTTCCCTGAAGATTGTTGGGAAGTTTCCTCCTCAAAAACATATTTTTTATCTGGAAATCAACTACGCTGAACAAAATAGCTCTCTCAAAATTTTGATTGCATGTGTTTGGGGGACTGATGGGCGTGCCGGGGGGGGGGGGATAGTGGCCCACCAAACCGTTACGACTTTTAAAAAAGGCACTAGCCCTTTGAATTTCCAATCGAAAGAGCCTGTTTTGAAGTTTCTACGACAACGTCTTATATAAAAACCTTATATGCCCTCAGGGCATTACTTAAAACCCTTGCCCTGGGGGTTGTGGGGGAGTGTGCTCCTCAAAAACATATTTTTTATCTGGAAATCAAGTGCGCTGAACAAAACGGCTATCTCACAATTTTGATTGGATGTGGTTGGGGGACTGATGGGCGTGGGGTGTCTAGTTGCCCTCCAATCACTTTCGACTATTAAAAAGGGCATTAGCCCTTTGAATTTCCAATCAAATGAGCCTGTTTTGATGTTTCTACGACAATGACTTCTATAAAAACCTCATATGGCCCCAGGGCATAACTTAACATCCGTGTCCCGTGAGTTGTGGGTGAGTATCCTCCTCAAAATGATATTTTCTCTCTAGAATTCAGCTACTCTAACAAACTGCCAACCTCAAAATTTTGTGTGGTTGTGGGGGGGGGACTGCGGGACATGGGGGGGGGGCTAGTAGCCCACCAATAACTTTAAACTATTAAAAATGGTACGAGCCCTTTGAATTTACAATCGAATGAGCCTTTTTTGAAGTTTCTATGACAACGCCTTCTATAAAAGCCTTTTACGCCCCCAGGGCAAAGCTTGAAACCCTTTCTCTGAAGGCTGTGGGGGAGTTTTCTCCTCAGAAACATATTTTCTGTGTGGAAATCAACAACGCTTAACAAAATGGCTATCTCACAATTTTGATTGGATGTGCTTGGGGGAATACAGGACGGGGGGGGGGGCTAGTTGCCCTCCAATCACTTTCGACTATTAAAAAGGGCACTAGCTCTTTGAATTTCCAATCGAATGAGCCTGTTTTGAAGTTTCTACGACAACGCCTTCAATAAAAACTTTACATGCCCCCAGGGCATAACTTAACACCTTTGCCCTGAGGGTTGTGGGGGAGTGTCCTCCTCAAAAACATATTTACTATCGGAAAATCAACTACGCTGAACAAAATGGCTATCTCAAAATGTTGATTGGATGTGTTTGGGGGAATGATGGGCTTGGGGGGGGGGGCTAGTTGCCCTCCAATCACTTTCGACTATTGAAAAGGGCACTAACCCTTTGAATTTCCAATCTAATGAGCCTGTTTTTAAGTTTCTGCGACAATGTCTTCTCTAAGCACCTTATATGCCTCCAGGGCATAACTTAAAACCCTTGCCCTGAGGGTTGTGGGGGAGTATCCTCCTCAAAAATACATTTTCTATATGGAAATCAACCACGCTGGACAAAATGGCTATCTCAAAATTTCGATTGGATGTGTTCGGGGGAATGAGGGGCGTGAGGGGGGGCTAGTTGCCCTCTAATTACTTTCGACTATTAAAAAGGGCACTAGAACTCTCGATTTCCAATCGAATGAACCCCTTTTGAAGTCTCTACGACGACCCCTTCTATATGAAGTCCCTGGTTTAAAGAAAAAAATAATAATAAACTGTACATTGTGTCAACATTGATCTTATATGCCCTCAGGGCATAACTTAAAACCCTTGCCCCAAGGGTTGTGGGGGAGTGCCCTCCTCAAAAACACATTTTCAATCTGGAAATCAACCACGCTGAACAAAATGGCTATCTCAAAATTTCGATTGGATGTGTTTGGGGAATGATTGGCGTGAGGGGGGGCTAGTTGCCCTCCAATCACTTTCGACTATTAAAAAGGGCACTAGAACTCTCGATTTCCAATCGAATGAACCCCTTTTGAAGTCTCTACGACGACCCCTTTCATATGAAGTGCCCTGCTTAAAAAAAAATAAAAAAAATAATACTGTACATTGTGTCAACATTGATCTTATATTCCCTCAGGGCATAACTTAAAACCCTTGCCCCGAGGGTTGTGGGGGAGTGTCTTCCTCAAAAACACATTTTCTCTTGAAATCAACTACGCTGAACAAAATGGCTATCTCAAAATTTAGATTGGATGTGGTTGGGGGAATGAGGGGCGTGGGGGGGGGGCTAGTTGTCCTCCAATCACTTTCGACTATTAAAAAGAATACTAGCCATTCCAATTTCCAATCGAATGAGCCCTTTTCGAAGTTTCTACGACAACTCCTTCGATACGAAGTGCCCGGGTATGGAGAAAAAAAAACAAAAAAAAAAACACATTGTGCCCACATCGTTCTTTACTTAGGCAGCGCTAGCGCGCTGCCTATGACTATTAAAATTAAGTGCTTTCAGAAAATGTAAGATAGATGCATTTGCGTTTGCAAATTCGAATTGAAATTAATTCTAAAACTCCAACTAAAAACACAGATGTAGAGCAAAAAGAAAAGCGAGGCTTCGAGGCTTGTAGGTTAAATTTGTATTTTTATGAAAATAAATTTCCTTTCCTTCTAGTATTACATTTAAAAAGACAAAAATAGCGTTTTAATGTTTGCGAGATGCGTGGGGGAGGGGAGAGTGGTTGCGAAATGGAAGTAAACTGCTTCCATTTGTTTCGATCACATTATATATAAAACGTTCAATATACGTACCGCTTGAAACACAATTATTTGAAACTTGAGAAATATTCCTTTTTAAAGTATATTTTCGAGTTTTGTCTAAAAACTAACAATAAAAATTACAAAGTGGCCTAATTAAAAAAATAAATAAATAAAAATTACAACCCTAGACATTAAAAAGCTTTACATTTATATGAATAAGTAAGTAAAGCATGACTGCCTTTTAGGTTTTTTTTTATCTAAATCTGCATTATTGGCGGTACAGCGAGGATATAAAGAGGACAGGGAGGCTTCTCAGAGCAAGCGTCTCTGACATTTTTTTTTTTTACCAGGATTCCTCTAGCACGACAGTTTAAAAAAAAGGAAAAGATGAATCAAAGAATCTCGGCTGCATTTTTTTTCGAAGCAAAGTCTTTTAATGCTTATGGAGTCTTGTATTTCATTAAATAAAAAAAAAAATAAAAAAAATTTTTCAGCTGAAATTAATGAGCGACATTAAAACTTAATACGAAAAGAAATTATTCCATATATGAAAGGAGCTGTCCTCTCCTCAACGCCTTGCTCTTTACGCTAAAGTTTGACTCTTTCTCACAAGTCTATTTTCTAAAACAATAAAAAAAATTTAGCGTAAAGAGCAAGGTGTTGAGGAGGGGACAGCCTTTTTCATATACGGAATAATTTCTGTTCGACATTAAATTTTAATGTCGCTCCTCACTTTCAGTAAAAAAAACTTGTTTTTTTATTTAATGTCTGAACATTCTTGAATTAATGCAGCTTTAATTTTGGCTCACCATACATGAATAATTAAAATCAAATTTGGATATTAATTTTACTTTTTTTGCCTAAATGGCTTTCTCGAAATTTTGATCTGGCGTAACTTACGAAATAACTTACGTAACGAACTTCTATATCCGTATATTTTTATTACGTAAATTAGGTGTTCTCCCCCTAGTCAATACCTCGCTCTTTACGCTAAAGTTCGAATTTTTTTCCAATTCTTTAAGAATGACCCCTGAATCACAAGGACCTTTAATTAGAATAGATAGCTTTTTTGAAAGTACTAAACAAACTTTAGCGTAAAGAGAGAGATATTGACTAGAAGGAAAAACCCCTCAAATACGTAATAATTTCTGTTCGTTTTAAGTTTTAATGTTGCTCCTTACTTTCAGTTAAAAAAAACTATTTTTTTAAATTTCTGATCGTTTTTTTTAAACAATGCTGAGAAATCTGGCGCCTCCTCATAGAAATGTCCCTTCCCCAATGACAATTTCCTCCATGGAAAGATCCTCCCACGTAGCCCCCTCCTCTGTCCCCCCCCCCCCCCCCCCCGCCAGAAGAAATCCCTCTTTAAATCGTCAGCATACTTCCAAATAACAAATGCTATATGTAAACAATGGGCAAAGTTCATAACTTGCAGCCCTTCCCCCGGCGACTGTGGAGGATTAATTCATCCTCAAAGACATATTTATTAGGATTTCGACTATGCTAAACAAAATGGCTGTCTCAAAATTTTTATCCGATGACTTTTGGAAAAAAAATGATTGTGGGACGGGGCCTAGTTGCCCTCCATTTTTTTTGGTCACTTAAAAAGGGAACTAGAACTTTTAATTTCCGTTCGAATGAACCCTCTTGCGATATTTTATGACCACCGGATCGATACGATCACCCCTGAAAAACAAAACAAAAAAAAAACAAATAAACACGCATCCGTGATCTTTCTTCTGGCAAAAAATGCAAAATTCCACATTTTGCAGATAGGAGCTTGAAACCTATACGACAAGGCCGTATTCAGGGGGGGGGGGTACCCGGTTTGTAAACCCCCCCCCCCCCGAAATTTTTGAACGAGTCGAAAATAAGTCGAAAATTAGTAAAACCTAGGTAAAAATCAGTAAAATTAGTCGAAAACTGAGTCAAAAATTAGTAAAACGCCCCCGAAAAAAAAGCCTGGATCCGCCCTTGCTATACGATAGGGTTCTCTGATACGCTGTATATTATGGTTTGATTTTTATTAAGATTATATCACCTTTAAGGGTAGTTTCCCCCTTTTTTTTCGAAAATAAGGCAAATTTTTCAGGCTCGTACCTTTTGATGTGTAAGACTGAATTTGATGAAACTTATATATGTAAAAAAAAAATAAAACTCCGATTCTTTTGATGTATCTGTTCGTATCAAAACTCGGTTTTTTAGAGTTTTGATTACTACCGAGCCATATCGCTCCTTGTGGAGAACTTGTTACCACGAACTGTTTGAAAAGGCCAAAAGTTGTGCTGAGACGAACCATATTGTTCAATGCTTAGAAACTCGAGTCACCCTTTTGCCACCAATAAAAGAAAAGGATAATAACTACAATATGTTCCATATGAGAATAAGTGTGTTTATGAGGGATGGGATAAGAAGGATAATGGGCTTTCAAAGACTTGAAATTTCAAGTGTGAATACCAGCTAAAAGTCCATTTATTTTAATTGACCAACCTCTAAATTAATTGTCCAACCTCTAAATTAAAGTCAGTCGGATGCCTTTTCTTATAGTTTGAAACTCATGATTTTAGGCTTCATTGCCTCAGAGTCAGTTTACAAGAAAATTATTTCGCTATCAAATATTTTTCCAGCTTTTCATACTTGTATATTAATTGCATATAATTAATGTAATACTTTTGTCCTAATTGTAAGGTCCAGCTGTAATTTAGTAAGAATAGGAACATATTTTCCTCCGTTCTTATTTGCTTTATTCAAACATTAAAGAAAGGGCTTGTGCAGTTAAATAGCAACAATTATTTCTTTTAACAATTCCATTGTGTGAATGCAAACTTTATTCAAATATGAAAGGAAAAGCTAAATACAGTAAAATAGCAATGGTAATTTCTTTGCATAATTCAAACTAGATATTGCACCTGAGACGAAAAGAAAAGAAAATATTTACTTACATTTTGAATGCAAAACAAAGAAAAGGCTCATAAAACCTGGGCTAGAACGTGTTTATAAATTTGTTGGCCTTTAAAAAGGCCGTTGGGTAGGGGGACTGGGACAGTTTTAAACGCATTTGGAAACTATTAACCACCAAATCCATACAATGTGCGACCTTGATGCTTCAGGGCGTAGACTACGTCCGATGCAGTTACAGTCTTTCTCTTGGCATGCTCTGTGTTAGTGATAGCATCGCGAATAACATTTTCTAGAAAAACTTTAAGAACACTTCTGGTTTCCTCGTAAACTAGGCCAGATATACGTTAAAACCACCTCGGCGAGTCAGTCTTCTGATAGCTGGCTTTGTGATTCCCTGGATATCGCCACGAAGAAGTTTGCGATGACGTTTTGCGTCTCCTTTCCTCCTTTTCCTCCCTTTCCTCCTGTTCCTCCCTTTCCTCCTTTTCCTCCCTTTCCTCCTTTCCTCCTTTTCCTCCCTTTCCTCCTTTTCCTGTTCCTGTCATATTTTATACGATATCGTGGTGAAATATACAGCTGTAGAGTTTTGTCAGACTTGTAAGATTTCTTTCTTTAGAAAATTATGTGAGTTAGTTTTATGGTATTGCGTACATAATTATTTTTGTTTTCGTTTTGCCAATGTTATGTTATTAACTGTTATTGGTATGTACCATGTTGTTATGAGTGTTATTATCATGTGCAATTGTTTTGTTTTTTTTTGCCATGGCCAAAAGTAGTTTGTATCAAACAGTTCTTGGTAACGAACTGTAAGTAAAGAGCGACGTGGCTCAATAGTAGCCGAAACTCTAAGAAACATAGCCTTGATGACAATAGATACATCAAAAGAATCAAATTTTGATGCTTCTTGAAAATATACAAATTTCATCAAGTTTAATGCTACCCATCGAAAGTTACAAGCTTGAGAATATTTGCTTAATTTTTGAAAGAGGAAACAGCCCCAAAACATCAAGTGATCTTAATGAAAATCACACCATCAGATTTAGCATATCAGAGAACCTTAATGGAGAGGTTTCAAGCTCCTATGTACAAAAATGTGGAACTTTGCATTTTTTGTCAAAAGAGAGATCACGGATACGTGTTTATTTGTATTTTTTCCCCCCAGGGCTGATCATATCGAACCAGTGATCCTAGGAGATCGGGAAAGGGCTCATTTGATCGAAAAAAAATCTCTAGTGCCCTTTTTAACTGGCCAAAAATATTAGAGCAGCTAGCCCCCTCCTATGCTCTTTCCTCCCAAGTTGCCCGATCAACGTTTTGAGATAGCCATTTAGTTCAAAATAATCGAAAGATCTAATATCTATGTTTTTGAGGACGACTTGACCTCCCACAATCCAAAGAGGAAGGGCTGCAAGCTATGAACTTCGTCCATTGTTTACATATAGTATTGGTTATTAGGAAGTATACAGCTCTTTGTCAGTGGGGGATTTTCCTGGAGGGGGGGGGGTGTACGTGGGAGGATCTTTCCATGGAGAAATTTTTCATAGGGTGAGGAAACTTTCGATGGAGGGGGGACGGATTTTCCGGTATTATTCAAAAAACGATAAGAAATTAAATAAAAAACTTTTTTTCAACTGAAAGTAAGGACCAACATTAAAACTTAAAACGAACAGAAATTTTAACGCCTATAAGGAGGGTTGTCGTCCCCTCAATTCCGCACTTTTTATGCTAAAGTTTTTCTTAGAATTTATAAAACAGCCTATTATTCTAATTAAATGGCCCTTTTGTTTTAGGAGTCATTGTTGAATGATTGGAACAAAAATTCTAACTTTAGTGCAAAGAGCAAGCTGTTGTGGTGGGGCAACCCCCATGGGCCCCCATATGGGGGGGCTGGGGGGGCTCTTGCCCCCCCCCCCCTGGCTGAATGATGCTGCCTTATTTTTATATTTTTGTTCTGAGATTTCTATTATATAGCATTAAAAGTAGCAATTAGACGAAGTTTGCCCCCCCTGGAATTCAGCTTATGGGCGCCCATGGCAACCCCCATATACGTAATAATTTCAGTTCGTTTTAAGTTTAATCTTACTCCTTAATTTCAGTTAAAAAAACTTGTTTTTTTATTCATTTGCATAAATATTTATCTATCTGTCTATTCACTTGACTGCATAAACGACGAGTCTGCGATAGAGTTTGTTATTCTTATCTTATTAAACGAACAATAAGTATTATTAACAATAAATTAATTAATAATTTTGATTGATTTTAATAATCTTATTAAATTTTAACGAACATGCATCTATTTATCCGTAAATGTTTTTCGAAAACGATACAATAACCTCGTCTGAAAATTGGCATGCTACCATTTACCGGCGAGGAGAAAATACGATCTAGATATGTCACGACTTCTGAAAAATTTTTTTAGGGCCTTAATTTAGAGAAAGCATTTTTCATGTGAATGACGTCATAAACATTCAGAACATTTATTATAAATTTTGCTGAAGATTAGTGTCTGTGCTAAATATTTAAAAAAGTAGTTACCGGATAAAATGAGATTAAACTTGTTTTGCGAAAGAAATTTAAAAAACAAAAAACTATTTCTTTTAAAGAGCGAAGTTCGGTCCCTTTTGTTCGGTACTTTTGTTAAGAAAGCATCTTATAATCTTTTTTGCACCCAATATCAAGCCTTTTATACGAAAATATGTCAACTTGATTTTCTTGATAGTTCATTACGACTTCGAAAACAATCGGATAATTGGTATGATAAAAATTATACGAAAGGCATAAGCGAGCCCCATTAATCCGAGCGTATTTCCCCCTTTATGATTACTTTCTACCTAAGGAGCGCCACTTCCCTTTATACAAAAAAATGTGACACGGTCGTGGAATCAAGGAGATATCTGGTAGAAGAGAGTCCACCTAGGAGTAGATACCGGAACTTAAGTAGTTCCCTCTAAGTTCATGAACCTGCTAAAAAGAGCGTCAAGTACCTTTCTTTAACGGTTTCTTGTAAAGAGACTTCTTGGCAATTCTGGAAGACTTGGCAATTCGTTAGGTAAGGTACCTTTCTTTAATGGTTTCTTGTAAAGACACTTCTTGGCAATTCTGGAAGACTTGGCAATTCGGAGTCAGGTACCTTTCTTTAATGGCTTCTTGTAAAGACTACTTGGCAATTCTGAAAGACTTGACAATTCGTCAAGTCATGTACCTTTCTTGAATGGTTTCTTGTAAAGACACTTCTTGGCAATTCTGGAATACTTGTCAAATCGTCAAGTCAGGTAACTTTCTTTATTGGGTTCTTGTAAAGACAACTTGGCAATTCTGAAAGACTTGACAATTCGTCAAGTCAGGTACCTTTCTTTAATGGTTTCTTGTAAAGAGACTTCTTGGCAATTCTGGAAGACTAGTCAAATCGTCAAGTCAGGTACCTTTATTTATTGGGTTCTTGTAAAGAGACTTCTGGTCAATTCTGTAATACTTGACAATTCGTCAAGTCAGGTACCTTTCTTTAATGGTTTCTTGTAGAGACAACTTGTCAATTCTGTAAGACTTGACAATTCGTCAAGTCAGGTACCTTTCTTTAATGGTTTCTTGTAAAGACACTTCTTGGCAATTCTGGAAGACTTGGCAAATCGTCAAGTCAGGTAACTTTCTTTAATGGTTTCTTGTAAAGAGACTTCTTGCAATTCTGAAAGACTTGACAATTCTTCAAGTCAGGTACCTTTCATTAATGGTTTCTTGTAACGAGACTTCTTGGCAATTCTGAAAAACTTGACCATTCGTCAAGTCAGGTCCCTGCCTTAATGGTTTCTTGTAGAGACAACTTGGCAATTCTGGAAGACTTGGCAATTCGTCAAGTCAGGTACCTTTCTTTAATGGCTTCTTGTAAAGACTTCTTGCAATTCTGAAAGACTTGACAATTCGTCAAGTCAGGTACCTTTCTTTAATGTTTTCTGGTAAAGAGACTTCTTGGCAATTCTGGAAGACTTGTCAAATCGTCAAGTCAGGTACCTTTCTTTAATGGTTTCTTGTATAGAGACTTCTTGGCAATTCTGAAATACTTGTCAATTCGGCAAGTCAGGTACCTTTCTTTAATGGGTTCTTGTAGAGACAACTGGGCAATTCGTTGAAAGACTTGACAATTCGTCAAGTCAGGTACCTTTCTTTAATGGTTTCTTGTAAAGAGACTTCTTGGCAATTCTGGAAGACTTGGCAATTCGTCAAGTCAGGTACCTTTTTTTAACGGTTTCTTGTAAAACACTTCTTTGCAATTCTGGGAGACTTGGCAATTCGTCAAGTCAGGTTCCTTTCTTTAATGTTTTTTTTTGTAAAGACAGTTCTTGGCAATTCTAGAAGACTTGGCAATTCGTCACGTCAGGTACCTTTCTTTAATGGCTTTTTGTAAAAGACTTCTTGGCAATTCTAGAAGACTTGATAATTCGTCAAGTCAGTTACCTCTCTTTAATGGTTTCTTGCAAAGAGACTTCTTGACATTTCTTTAAAACACTTGTTATAATCAACGCTTGATTCTCAATTAATGAATAAAGCTTTTAGCTTGCAAAAAAAAAAAAGAAAAAAAAAAGAAAGACCAAGTGAAGTTAGAAATAAAAATCTGACACGAAAGGTAAAGTTCAATAGCAATGATCTGAATAGAACATTAATATACTGTATAACTCAAAAATAAAAGGGCAGCCGTTACTGATCCTTGAGAAACACCAATATTTTCAAGGTCATTTAACACATTGTAAGCTCGCAGAAAAAAGGAGAATGAAGGGGTGGGAGAGGGGTAAAACAGACCAAAAAGAAAGAAAGTCTTAACTTTTGACGGCACCTGGCAAGTAATCGAAACAGAAAGCGATAAAAATCAAAACAGTTTTCATACTGTTATCTGAACTTTTCACTCTTTTTCTACGTAGCATAATGATGGACCGGTGATTTAAAAGGAAATGTTTAGCTAAAACTTCCTTCAAAAAGTTAGTCTCATGTGCTCTAAAATGATCAGGTTTTCGTTTAAATCACACCACCGACATTCACCACCTATCCAACCATTTTGCAACACTGTCCATCCAAACCATACGGAAAAAATAAAAGAGCAGATTCCGCAAAATTTTGTGTTCGGATTCTATGCAATGGAATAAATAGCGTGTCTCACTCCTATAAATTCTGGCCCTATTCTTGCATCTACCCAGCTATGTTCAAAGTCCAAATAATCTTAAATCCAAAAAATATAGTTTCCAAATAATCTTATAACTAAATTACTTTAACAGTTTTTACAATTAATGTATATAACTATAAATTCTACATTCCAAGAAAAAAAACATCCTTTTAAGAAAAATAAATTTTCTAAATACACAAGGAGCAGTACAGTTTCCTCTTCTTGACAGAAATGATTTCTCCTCCTTGTCCTGGGTAAAATTATAGGTACGCCATTGCTAATTAAGACTACCTGCCGAAACCCTTTATCACAACCAAGGAGGGTTGAAGTAAATATAACCTTAAAGCACTCGTGAAACTACTTGACCTAGTGCGACTACTCTGTTTGATATTTAGCTGTTTCATTTCAATTTTCCTCAACAAAGGAGAATTATTAATTAAATTATTATTATATTTCATAATGATAATATATAATGAACAAAGGGAGGTTAAGGCCTTAAAGCTAAAAACACAGAGAAAATAAAAGAGCTTTACCCTCTTCGCAAGTTATTTCTCTTCATCCCCCCCAAGGGTAAAATTAAGCCTCTGCCTATGCTGATACCCTTACTAATTACATTAGTGTTTGTTGGAATTCCTTTAATCTATTATTGATATTTAATTAATTATCTAAAGACATTTATTACTCATTCTGCATTAATTCATCTTTATTATCTATTAAGATTTATTATCGTCCTTTTGATACAACAGCTTTTCAATCGATTTTATCCTCTGTTTTTCAAAAAATAATCATCAATACAAAATAATTTAGATCATATATATATATATATTATATTTTGAAAATTTGTGTACTACCATCTTCCGGTGCAAAAAAAAATCTAGATAGGTTCTGAGGTTGGGAAGTCATATCCCCCTCCCAGTTCCATTGATATATTCGTTAATCATCTACTGACTGAAATTAGAAGCCCTAAGGGTTGAAAGCCTCGAGCACAAGTAAAAGTTTGAAAACGTAATTTGTTTTTTGACAAATTTGCTTCGACGGTATTCTCTGTACAAACGTGAGTCAATAACAATCATGTCTTTAATGTTCTTAAACTTTCTGCCCAGTTTTTCATCCACCGACTACTTAATTAATTAGCCACCTTATTTAATGCTATGTAACATAACAGGGCAACTGAACTTTTAACTACAAGAGCAAGAAAGCTATCAGTTGGAGCCATGGGCGCCCATAAGCTGAATTCCAGGGGGAGGGGCAAACCTCGTCTAATTGGCACTTTTAATGATATTTAATAGAAATATAAGAACAAAAATATAAAAATAAGGCAGAATCATTCAGCCAGGGGGGGGGGGGGAGAGGCGGGCGCCCCCCTTATGGGCGCCCATGGTTGGAGCTTTTACGTTTAGATAAAAAGTACTCACCTCATCTTGTTATCTTGGGCTGGATTTTCACCTGTCTTTCTTTTCACCGAGCGTAACTCAGTCCCACGATGTTGTAAGAATTAATGTGCCTCAATCATAGCCTATTTGTCATTGTTTTAAAGAATTATGATAATTCCGGAGACCACACTGCCTTTCCATGACGATAAAAAAAAGTTCAAACAGGGATAAAATCCTTTTAATAGAGTGATAAATTTCTCAAAATACTAGATATTTTGGTCATCAGTTTTACTACTGATGACGGTCACTGCATATGTGACCGAAATGTCTAGTATTTTTGTGAAATTTATCACTGTCTATTAAAAGGATTTTATCCCCATTTGAACTTTTTTTTTACCGTTTAAAGAATTACGATTAATGACGAATTTAAATGGTCCAAAAGCACTTTCAAGGGCCATAAAAAAGGGTTAAAATGGCGAGGGCCATCTTACGGCCCATCCGTTTTACGGAAGAAGGGTGATAGACTTTACTCTTTGGCAACCGATCGGGGCCATAGAAAGCAGGTTGTCCCCGAAAGGGATGAGTTCACAAGAAAGGATTTAAAGCAAATTGGAACTTCATCGGAGGGGGTAAAACAGACCCCCCCCCCCCAATTGACGCTACTGCGTCATTGCCCAAGATTGCATTTAGCAAACATAACCAAGTCCATACTATATTCTATACAGTATCTAACACCATGAGTTCAAAGCCTACAGATAATATTTTCATAGCCGAATATCCATTATGAGCTTCTTACTATTCGCAAGTACCAAACTATTCGCGAAAAGACGGGGAAAGACCAAGGTACGTTTCGAAAGAATATCTTACGACAAACAGCAGCAGAGAAAAAAGTAAGGGCAAAGTAAAACTGTAGATAATCAAAATTAAAAAGAACAGGATGCAAAAAGATAAAAAGAAGAAAGCAAATGAGAAAATGAAACACCATGGACACCATGCTTCACTAACCCCGTACTTTTGCCCTTCATTAACACCTTCACTAACCCAGGACAATGTACACTACAAGGAAGAAATGTATGTCTTTACTTCATAATTTGCCAGGCAATTGCAAAAATAATACCAATAGATTTTTATGCCAATCCTAATAGTCAGAACCATTTAATTGAAGTTATTCCATACCAAATAATTTATTATTTATCATAATTCATTGCCTGGTATTGACCAACGTTACAAAAACGAAAAAGCGCCTTCTAGGGCCACGATTCCGGAGGAAGAACTTTTTTGTTCGATGTTTTCAGTTGGTTATTAAATGGATTGAGAATCTCTAGGGGAAGAAGGTCGAATGACCTTGGTTGGGATGAAGCTCCTTCGTTTCGGGGTTGTTTTTACCGACAAACCATTTGTGATACCCCGTCTCAATTGCTTTACCATTCTTTAATCTCCAACAAACGTTGCTGATCCTGGTAACAGGTGCGTGCAAGAAGTTAAGGAACTAACCACGCACTCTTTAATATATATAGCATATTCACAGCATACATAATATATTTAATTATATTAAAGTTATTAAGTTTACTGTTACTCGTCAAAAGTAACGAGCCTGACAAAATTTGCCGGATTTTCGAAGAGGGGAAAAACTCGTCCTAAAAGTCAAGCGATCTTAATGACAATCACAAAATCAGATTCAGCATCTTAGAGAATCCTAATGTAGAGGTTCCAAGTACCTATCTCCAAACTATGGTAATTTTTTTTTGCCAGAAGAAAGATCACAGATAGGTATTTATTTCATTTTTGTTTTCCAGGGGTGATTGTATCAAACAAATATTCCTAGAAGATCAGGAGGGGCTCATTCGAATGTAAATCAAAAGTCTTAGTGCCCTTTTAAGTGGCCAAAAAGATTGGAGGGCAACTAGTCTCCCTCCCGCGCATTCCCCCCAGAGAAATTTTGAGACAGCGATTTGATTCAGGATAGTTGTAAGGGCTAATAACTATACCTTTGAGGATGACATGGCCCCCTATAATCCCTGGGGAATGGGATGTAAATTACGCAATTTACCTATTGTTCACAAATAGGATTTGTTACTGAGAAATATGCATATATTTTTAGGAGGGGGGGATTTCCATGAGGAGTTTCCGGGGGATCTTCCAGGAGAAATTCGACACGTAGGAGGAAGGAAGTGTCCAGGCATGATTTGAAAAACAGTAAAAAATTAAGTAAAAACAAGTTTTTCAACTAAGAATATGGAGCAACATTAAAACTTAAAACAAAAATAAATTGTTTCGTGTATGAGGGGTCCATCTTTTCTTCACCCCTCGCTCTCAACGCTAAAATTTGACTTTTTTCGAAATTATTTTAAAAATACTGCTCAAACACAAGAGCCATTGGTTTTGAATCAGAAGTATTTTTAAAGAGCTTTAAGACTTTGGCGTAAAGAACGAGGGCTGAGGAGAGGGCAGGCCCACCTTTTAATGTTGCTTTTTACTTTTATTTGGAGACTTGTTATTTTTTAATATTTAATTTGAAAATACATAAATTATGGTAACTTCTATTTCAAGAGAACCCCTTGCCATGTAGCGGTTTACAGGACAACAGCGCACTAACCAATAGCGCTATAATATTATGCTGGCACTCGAAATTGGTAAGATTACCGTGCTAAAGCGCAATCAGTATCTTCAACACGTATAATTTCTAAAATACGATTAACAGCTTATTTTTTTCTATATTGGTTAATCTCAGTAGCAATAAGAGGCGCTCAAGTCAGTTATTCTGATTCTTGCATTAGGACATAGAAAATTTCCAATCACCTCTTTACTTATTGTCACCACTACACTGTTGAAAGTAGTTCAACACTCAAAAATCACAATCAAAGCCGAGGGGTAAGGGGGGCAGGTTGCCCAAAGGAAAGCTTTTGAACCCTATTTTATTAATTTTCCCGAAAGAAGGGGGTTGTCTAGCTTTAAATATACATAAGAAAGCTCCATTATAATAATTGTTTTTTTTGTGCTTATCTTTTAAAAATCAATTTGACGCAATTCAAACATTAATGCCAAAATTCAAAATAATCTTTATGCTCCACATATATATATGAACCAAAACCGAGCCAGGAAAATAATCCCTTCCGTTGGCTGTCAAAAACAGTAATTATATTCTTTATCAATGTTCTCCTTTTTTCAAATCAGCTTTGTAAATGATTAGGATATATAGCTACGGCTAATTTGTGAAAAGCTGGTATTATTAATATGCGTTATTTATGATATAAGATATATTCATGCTTCAACAGACGTGTTGGAGGGTTAAATACATCAAAATAAAAGCACTTTTGGCCCCCTGGAACACAGCTAATTCCAATCATCAGGGTTGCCAAATTGTACACTTTTTGTGGGAAATGCACTTTTTTTTACCTCAGAGGGGATGCGGAAGAGTGAAAATCGATCTTTTTGGGTGTCAGTTTTCATTCGCTTCAAGAGTCAGTAGTTGGCATATTCGTCAAAAGTGCATTTAACCCAATGAATGGGGTCGCCGACTTGTACGTTTTTCGTGTGAAATGCACTCTTTTTATACCTCAGAAGGGGCGCAGAAGAGATGCTCAAATTTTTTGTCTTGCACTCTTTTTGAGCAGAAATCACTCTTTTTTGCCATTGATTTGCACTCTTTTTAGGCGTGGGCAGTTGGCAACCCTGCCATTCATGCATGAAACCGTGATTTTTCAAGATGCAGCTTTTGGTTATTTCAAAATTATGAAGTTTTAGGGCAGTATCACATTTTCATCAGTGTTGTTACGTTGATCAGTGAAAATATACATGCGAAACTAATTAGCTAAATTTGGCAACAACTTTTCGACCATAAAACGTAAACACTGTCGATTCTCAAAGCTCTTAATCTTCAAAGAAAATCTACGCTTTTTTAAGCTGTTTGGTGTAGTTTATTTTTTTAATGGTTTTTCAACCATGCTTCTTTTTTTTCAAAATTGACGCCCATGAATACAAATAAGCATAACGACAGCAGTACAACAGCATAAGTACAAATATACTTATTACAAACCTAATTCCTGATTTCTATATATTTTTTTTAATATATATGATTGTACAATTTTTTTTTCGTTTCACTGTTCTTGGTATTACAATTTCTTATTATTACACAGTGCTTCAAAGTGGAGGCCAGGAAAACAAGGAGAGGGCCTTATGTTATTGTTACGTGTTACATATGTATGCATAAATTATTTGTTACATTATATGTTATTGTTACCGTGAGTGCCCGAAATTGGTGAATGTCCGAAATACCTTTTTTTCTCCTTGGACTTAGTCAGCCTAGCCTGTCAACTATTTCATTTTATGCAAGGTTTGATGATGACAGGTTAGGTTTTTAACCTATTTCTAAGATTGATAACCTAATTTAACTTAACCTAACTTTTACCATCAAGCTTGCATAAGACTGAAAAAGCTGATTCGCATTATATATTTTTAGATGAAAGTTTTTTTCATTTAATTGAAACTTGAAACTATTGAACTTGAAACTTATCATAGGGAGACAGCTTCAAGCCATAGAAGACGGGTTTCATAGGATTCCTTTAGGAAGGGAGGGGGTTAGAAATGAATCTGTTTTTAGACATAATGTACTTCTTATTGTATTTCCTGGACTTCTGCACTTCCAAATGCAGAAGCTGCCAATTCAATTTTGTAATTTTTTTACGAATAGCTGTGATTTATTATTCATTCCTATGTTACAACATATTAAAAAAAAAGACAAATATTCAATACACAGCCATATATAGGCGGCTTTTTAATTCTCTAACCTATTTAAAATACAGCTAAAAAAAAGAAGTCGCAGGCTTATGTGGGAGAAACCACGGAAAGTTGATATACAAGCTACAGAGACTAAAAAAAATCCGTCATAATGTCTACCAGCGTGTTTCAAAACAAATTAAATTAAAACAGTTTTTCTCTTTTCTTCGCTTTCTAATTATAGATCTTGATAGCCTTCTCCAAGTACGAGTACCTTGACCTCTTTTGAGATTTGTTGATGTGTTCGAGTCCAAGCCAAGCACGAGTGTTGTTAGTCCCTGAGGAGAAAAAAAATACGCTAAAAACTAAGCATTTGATTCTAAAGAAAATGCCATTGTCACTAATTTTAATATCAGCTGATGGCTGATTTTAGCCTATAAGAAAAAAAGTATTTAACCTGTTTTTTTAACAGCTTGTTTAAACCTATGAAGCCGAAATTGTGAAAAAAATTAATATTAAAAATTTGAATTCATATCTGAATTTTAATATTTTTGAATCTTGCAGAAACAAATATAAAATACTAAAAACTAGGCATTTCATTATTTAAAAAAAAGCTCATAGAAGGCACATACTGACAGACTGATCTCCATTTCATGGCCTTTCAGACATGAAGTGCAATGGGGGGGTTGGGGGCCATCCATCCTTTGCTTTCGTACGCTTCCTGTTTTAACTTACCACGATTTCTCCAGGTACCCACTTAGAGCAGGGTCGACTCTGGCTGATATTAGAGTCAAGCCAGTGACACCCTATTTACGGACAAAGGATTTCAAGTCTAGCACGCAAACTACTCGGCTAGAACGGCTTAACTTTCAGAAGGGGAGGGGGCATAAACAAAGAAATTTAATTTAAAAATTTAAATAAGAAATACCCAGTAATTCTGAAGAACTAAGGATTTTCAGGGGGCTGCAAGCCACAAGGTACCTTTCCTCCTGCGCACGTCCTTGACCGATAGAAGAACAAGATATGTCGGTAGAGATTATAACCCGAAGTTCATATTATGACCTTGTGATAGTACATTGGGTGAAGCTGTGTCTGAAAACTGATCCCCCGGGCCGATTCCCTTTTGCAAGAAAATTCAAACTATAATTAGCCTAGTGGGCCAAGCCTCAACTATGGACTTTATAAACAATAGTACAAACCTGCCTGTCGCAAGACGCTCAAGGAGTGGCAAGCCTCGAGGTAAATATATCCCTGGTAAACTGACATTTACGAGGTAAATATATCGAGGTAAACTGACACATGAGTATCAAATGGTTTTGTGCTGTGGTGAGTTTTTTTTTTATATCAAGTTCTTTTCGGACACTTAAGACCCCCTTACCCGAGGATGCAAGTGAAACATTGTTGCCAACTCTGTTTTTTTGAAGATTTTTTAGGCAAATTCTGCTTTACTGTATTCTGTCCAAACTTAGCTTCAACTACCTTGCTTAATAAAATCCAATAAAGATCAAATATGCCAAGTTAAAAAAGAGGAAGAAAAAGGGATGGAAGGGAAACATTGTTGCCAAGTATGTTTTTTTCTAGGAGGAATTGATCGTTTTAGTCAAAATTTACTGTCTTCTGTCAGAGCTTTGCTTTAACCAACTGGTCAAATAGAATTTGATAAAGATAAAATCTGTCAAATTGATAGTTGAAGACAAAAACAAATGAGAAGAAGAAGAGGAAAGGATAAGAGTGAAGCAAACCTTGTCCACTGGGAGACTTGAAATCTGCCAAGTCGACTCGTTGATCTGGCTCTTCTCCAACTAAACGAGTTCTACCAAAAACAATCACAGTCATTTTGTACTAAAAGATAAGAGAAGGCATTAGAATCGACCTAAAGGAACAAAAATGAAAAAAAAACATTCATCAGGCTTCAATTACCCCCCCCCCCGAACAAAAATCCTGGATACGACCTTGGTAGGGGTCAAGTTTTTAATAGACATTTTTTGTCCATTAAGTGGCCGAGAACTTATACAGTTTTCAAATTCAAATAGACTGTTCATTTCCCGCCAATACCCCCTTCTCCTAAGTACGACCCTTCCAAAATCTTGTACCAACGTTTCGATACATAAACAGAGCAAAATCTTTAGTATAATAGCTTCGTAGTCGGTCTCCGAGGTGCGAAAGCCCCAAAACCTTGATTCGGGGGTGAAAATGTTCTAAGTGCATGTGTCTTACACCATTTTGGCTTAACACAGCTACAATAATCACATTTATTAAATTTAAACCCTTTTTTTTATCATAGACAACAACCTGACATAATCCACTCAACCTGTTTCTTTTCATTACAGCCATAGAAATAGACTTTACCTTAGCTCCTCCTGTACCTCCAGAGGCGTCCGTTAACAGCCTCCAATTATCCCGCAAATGAGCTGTGGCGTAGATGCCCTCCCACTCTGGGATTAAGGATGCATGAAGGGCTCTCCTGTCCCACTCATATGTCCTGCAAAGCGTGTTTTTGGGCCTTCCTCGTCGACGCGTGTCATCTGGTTGCCACTGGAAAAGCATATCGGTAGTCTGGATCCTGGCATGCGGATAACATGGCCAAGATAACGCCATCTTCGTTGTCTGACTACATCAGCAACATCAAGCTGGTTTGTGTTGTGGCAAATTTCCAAGTTTGTTATCCTATCCTTCCATGGAGTGTGTACTGGAGTGAATACTTCGCTGATCTCCAGACTGGTCGAAGTCGTTGAAATGCCGAGCTTGCTAGGGCTATTCGTGTTCTCAGCTCTTTTTCGGAATCCCCACTAAACGAGACGGTGCTACCAAGATATCGGAAGTCGGTGACTTGATCTATGATTTCAGTCCCCAACTGGATATTCATCGGTGAGTTAGTGGTTGACATCGCTTTGGTTTTGGGGGTGTTGATATGTAACCCAAACTGCTTGGCTCTTTCGGCTAAATTGCATAAAAAGTCTTGAAGTTTGCTTTTGTCTTTCTCCATCAACCCGACATCGTCTGCGAGGTCGAAATCTTGGACTAGTGTGCTTGCAATTTCGATCCCGAATCCATCAATTTGTCTGAATATGTAGTCCTCTATGAGAATAAAGAGGAATGGAGACAATACGCATCCTTTTTTGACACATTTCATCACTTTGAAATACCTTGTATTTCCTTCGAAAGTTCTCACGCAGCATTCCGTGTCCTCGTACATTGCTATGATAAGGTGAGTCAGCTTTTCAGGAATACCGTAGAAGATCAGGATCCTCCACAGTATTGGGCGGTCTATTGAGTCAAACGCTTTTTCAAAGTCGACGAACAATATATATAGACGTTGTCTCCACTCGTTTGATTCTTCAAGCATGGTGCGCAGTGTGAATATCAGATCGGCGCAAGATCTTTTTGGTCGGAAACCATGTTGCTCCTCGCGTAAATGCAGGTCTAAGGCAGCTTGAAGTCTTGTCAGGATGATTATGCAGAAGTTTTCCGGGTATCGAGAAGAGGTTGATGCCTCTGTAATTACCACAGACTGTCGTGTCTCCTTTTTTGAACAATTTAATAATGGTTCCTGCTCTCCAGTCTTTGGGGACGTGTTCTTTTTGCCAGAGGAGGGAAAAGAAGAGTCGCCACACCGAAAGGACCGGCGGATCGATGACTTGACCATTTCTCCAGATATACTATCCTGATATAATTTCTCTGTGATATAAAGAGCATTTTAACCTTAAGCTTTTGCGGCACTGGCGTTCCAGAGCCAAACTGTTCTTACTATTATTTCCGACATCATGATCCTAGATACGACATTACCTTAAAATCGTCCAATATTTTTCTAACTTCGAAAAAAATATATGGGAAAATGAGAATATTCTACATGGTCTCGCCAAAAATCAGTGAAATCAGTTATATAAAAAAAGTACAAAAGTTACGACAAAAAAACAAAACGAACGCCGTCTAGCCTTGGGCAACACTTGGCATTTTCCCAAGCTTTGTAATTGTTTTTATATCACGAATTGGGATCATACACTTAATCACTACACTAGTTCTACCAGCTACACAAATTAAATAAATTACTCTAATCATTGCACTAAAAATAAAATGCTAAGTGCCACCAAATACTAGGCATTTTCCCAAGGTTTGTAATCGTTTTTATGTTACAAATTGAGATCATACGCCTAATTACTACACTTGTTCTACCAGTTACACAAATTAAATAAATTACTCTAATCATTGCACCAAAAATAAAATGCTAAGTGCCACCAGATACTAGGCATTTTCCCAAGGTTTGTAATCGTTTTTATGTTACGAATTGAGATCATACGCTTAATTACTACACTAGTTTTACCAGCTACACAAATTAAATAAATTATTCTAATCATTGCACTAAAAATAAAATGCTAAGTGCCACCAGATACTAGGCATTTTCCCAAGGTTTGTAATCGTTTTTATGTTACGAATTGAGATCATACGCTTAATTACTACACTAGTTTTACCAGCTACACAAATTAAATAAATTATTTTAATCATTGCACTAAAAATAAAATGCGAAGTGCCACCAAATACTAGATGGCATTGAGGGTGCTTTTGTCGACAATAGCTCCAGTTTCTACATTTTAAGTTACCCGTCCTCTTGGGCATATACATTAAAAATTATTTTATAAGAAAAAGTTTTCTATCAAAATTTTTAAAAGATCGAATAGGCTATCTCTGAATAAATTTTTAGGAAACCAATAACACGTAACAAAAATAAATTTATTATTAAAGAAACCAATAATACAATAATTTGCTTTCTGTAAGAAATATTAGGAGTAATAGATTCTCTATGATTCTTTATAGCACAGAACAGAGAGTATGGTTAACTTACAAGAGTGAAAATTGGCACTAGTGTCGGCAAAAAACATCAACGCCATCTAGTATTTAACCTATTGTAGCACAGTGGATTGATGTTCTGCTTGCCAATATGGAGCACTAGGTTTCGAACCCCGCTGCAGCAAGGTTGGGCGACAAGCTTCCTACTTGCCCCTGTAAAAACACCCAGCAACTGACGCGTCAACTCGACGGCTCAGGAGGATCCTTTTTTTTTCTAGCCTTGTACCGAACAAGAGTTATGACTTACTTTTTCAAACTCCTTATCAGGAATGTCCAGTTTCTTCTGGATTCTCATTCGAACCTCCGAGTACAATTCCCCATCTTTGATTTTCAGGTAGAAAGGGATGCCAAAAGTGGAGAAAACTTCTTTAGTATAATGAGTCACTGGGACTAGCATCTCATCATTAGCCAATTCCATTTCCTCCTTTGGAATCTCTTCAATCCTGAAATTACAAAATTTAGTAATAATACTGCTGAAAGAGGAAAGGTCGTACCCAGACGCAATTTTATGGGGGGACAGAGGGGGCTCTGGCCCCGAGCGCAGGGAAGATAAATTTCACTTAAATAATTTAACGGATACAAAAAGAAAAAAATTATAAAGGTCACGGGAAGGAGGAAAGTTGCCCAGTTTCGACCATTAAAAAAGGCACTAAAACTGAGAATCAGATGTTAATAAATGAAAATAATTGATAAACTATTAATTAATTTTTATTAAAAAACAATTAAAGAATGAATTGCTGATTAATGAATAAACTGTAAATGATTTTGTTAATAAATAAAAATTGTGTGGGAGACAGGGGAGAGGGGGCACTAATCAAGATTTTACCCCTGGCGCAAGAGAGGCTAGAACCGCCACTGGTCATATCGGATGGAGAAAGAGTGTGCATAGCTGTGTTGGCCTCAGGTGGCTTAGTGCTACAGTGAGTTGTTCGTAGCAGTAGTATTATTCATGCATAAGTATTATCCCAAATTAGTTCCGAAATTTGCTTACACGATATGCTAATAATGTAAGAACACCGTAAGTTACGAGTACTAGGGGTCTTTATTTTATGTACGTCAAATTGGGCCGAATGTTTGGAATAATTCGCCCCAATCTTTAAAAAAGTCAGTGAATGTGTGTGAATCCCGTGGCAATCTTATAATAATTTATCTCCGGTCGTTTAATTTTTGTAGTGCCGTTAAACTGAAACTTATTTGCTCTCAAGTTCCCCATACAGAATGAAAAAAATGTGTTTTTTTGTCAGATGGAAGCAGGGGTTGCTGGGACAAGGAGCCGATTTTTTTTTTTTTTCGATTTCTTTGTTGAGGTTAAACATTTTTTTGAATAATTAATCTACTAGTTAATATTTTATAATTAATAATAGTGAATAATATTATAATAATAGTTAATCTATAATTAATAATGATCTATTAGTATTTAATCTATGTTAATATGCCGACAACCTTCGTTAAGCTGTTCATGTAGGGAGTATCAACAGAACCATGTGGATCAGGGAATCGAAGCGTGACTCAACATATATTACTCTATTAATCCCCCCTTTGAGAACGGCTTGGCAAATAATATTTGGCAACATAGGGAAAGTGTGAAAATATTAGATAATGCCTTTATAGCAACATGTACAGGTGAAATCAACCGAAAATTAACACAAGAGAGATTAAACCTATGTTTACAATATATATTTAACAGGATGAGGGGGTAAATAGGAATCTCCAATTTTAGTTAAATCTTTGATTTCAACCACGCTACAACGCCAAGTGAGAAGAAACTTTGATTCCTTTTATGGAAGAACTAATGCTCAAAGCGGCAGACGCTCAATAACAAAGAAGCTTCCACTTCAGTTCTATTTGAGGTGCAATCTTACATACATATATATATATGACGGTATTGGGGGAGGATGAAGATGCCTGGTTTTTACGACTGAAATTTGGGGAAAAACCTCTAATGCTACCAGAGGAATTTGGCGGTACCCCAGAAGCAACTCTAGCTCTTACGTACGATGAATGTCGGCTTGTACTGTTCCCGGTGGTTTAAACAACCGTCAGGTGACGAGTATACTTTCCCCGTGGTTTCCGTGTGCCACACTATTTGGCCTCAGGTACCATAAAGATCGAACTCCCCCTCAAGGAAAGATCTCTGGCTTAGTATTCGATTCTTTTTCTATACAATGCTATTCTAATCTCAGTCTCGCTGTAGGTTGCCGACCCTACCTAGGCCAAGTAAAATAGGTCAGAGATATAAAGAAAGATTTCTTATCTGTATTCACAACCACATATATCAGACTCAAAAACGGAACTAAAATCACACTTCTAATTTTCCCCCAGATGGCTCAGCCGGCCGCGTGTCTGCGATGGGTGGTAGGTGGATTTTTCCAGCCAATCCTAATGCCCAATTACTGTCTTACTTCAAATGAATCGGCTTTATGCACCTTCTTTCACCCCACGACAATTCGGACCAAACCTGTTCTCTGAAAGTAGCTTTTTAGCTATGGCGAATCATCCCTAACTGCGCAATCAAAGCCTCGTGGTTTGTTTAACCAACTACGCAATTAAAGAAGGAAAGAAAAAATGGCGCAGCCAAAATTAAGGGAAAATTAATTATTATTATTGGGGGGAAAGGGAATAATTAAGGGACCAAAAAGAAAAGAATCTGGGAAGGGCATTTATCTGAAACAAACTAGGACCAACGGTCCCAACAGACGATATATGACAATATAGTGATATATGACGATATATAGTGATTTATGACGTCAGTATCATTGCTGATCCTGTATTTACCAGGGCTATGGAGTAAGTAATTTTGACACACTCCTAGTCACTTTTATACTAATAGTCCATACATTTTATTTACGGAAATTTAGATATTTATGGTTTTATTTACGGCAAAAATAGCTGGATGGCCTAAGAATCGGTCGTGGATATATATGTTTATGACAACTAGGGATTTGTCTTGTTATTAACAGAGAAATTTCCACTCCAGTCCTCTGTGAAGTGATATCTTTAGGTTATACGTGACGTCAATCACCATAGCTGATCCTGTGTTTTTTCTAAGGTTATGGAGAAAGGAATTCTGAGCCACCCCTAGTCTATTTTATGAAACAAGTTCAAAACAACTGGAAAACTCTTTACTGTGTTTCCAGATATTCTATAAAAAGTATGCTGCCTAGTATACCACTTTCGAAATATTGTAGCCAATCTGTTGCCCCAATAGTGTGCCTAAACGTCTAAAATGTATTATCTTCTTGGATAAGTGCACTACAACACACTGAAACGTTCTCGATTAATTTTTACGAATTACACAGTATATTACGAATACCGCGGCGTTTCAGTGTTATACATATATATATATATATATATATATATATATATATATATATATATATATATATATATATATATATATATATATATGTCTCATCTAGCCATTGTTATTTCCTATCAGACTCCCTCATACTAACATATATCATCGAAGGAGTAACCTAATATTTTTCTTTCATAATGAAAATCCTTTATCTGATAGAAAAACCCGCGAGGCATACGTACAGACTGGCCCGACTGATGGGAGGGGGGGGGGGGTGAGAGGACAAGGTGGGGAGTACCAAGAAAGCATATTTATGGGCCGCAACTTACCAGGAGAGTCATTACTCGAACTACTTTTTGGGTGAGACTACCTTTTTTTCCCTGTGTAGGGTCAGCCATTAGTTCTCCACTCCTCGTGAGTGCACCCATGGTATTCATTAAATTACTTAATTGCTAATAACCAGGGCCGTATCCAGGATTTTTTTTTCGTTATTTTTTTACAAAAGTTTTTTCGGGGGGGGGGGGGACAAAAAAAAAAAAAAAAAAAAAAAAAAAAGTTTTTTTTATTCATTTTTGTTACGTCGTAACATACGTCGTAACGTTTATATTCATTTTTGTTACGTCATTTTGTGAGTCGGACAAACATTACGAGGGGGAGAGGTTCAAACCCCTAACCCCTCCGCCTGGATGTGGCCTGCTAATAGCACAAATAAATAGGAGAACGAAGATAATTAATTTCTGACGCTGACTTGTATATACTCGGCTTTTTTATCATAGTTTACAAGGCGTTATGTGGAATGTTTTGTCAAATGGAGTGTACATTAGGTCACTCAGTATGCTCTATCAATTAGTTCAGTCTGTTTTGCCATAACCTGTAGACACAATTTTTATACACTGTATAACGTTATTGCAATACCATTATTTATCTTTCTTGCTTTTCAAATGCATTTGAATGTGACGTCAGGCACACGAAAGATATTTTTTCAAAAATTTAGGCTAAAGTATAATAGGCCGAAGGGTACATGTCTTGTCCTCAAAAAATACTGTCATGCTCCACCGATGGGGCCTGCGACCCACGTTAAAAATCATGGCTGTAGATAAACTGGACGAATTCTCAATCTTTAATAGTCTAAAATAACCTTTAAAATATTGGCCTAAACATATTGGTTTGAAATATTAATTTGAAACAATTATTAACAAAAAAAGGTATTGAAAAGATAAAAAAGAAAAATTTACTTAAAAAAAAAAAAACCAAAAAAAAAAAAACAAAAACACATTGTTCCTCAAGACAAAGTCAAAGATCAATAAAAGGACATGCAATCTAAAAATACTGAAACTACTTAAAATAGCCTACAAGAAACTCATTAACAAAAAGTCAATCTCCCCTTGTGTATATCTGTGCAGACAATTTTCAAATGGTGGAGAATGTATTAAAAAGAGAACTTTTAAAAAGGAATCAAAGAAGGACGTAAATAGCCTGTTGTCCCAAGGTAACGATGTCAGGGTTGTTTTATTAATGTTTTTGCTTTTAATTTTCACGGTTTTCATCGATAGGAGTCGGATTTTATCTTTTTTACTTTACTTTACATCTTTTTTTCATCTTTTTTACATCTTTATTTTACTTTACTGTTTACTACTTTACTACTTGACATTTAACTGTGACGGTAATGAAAGTTCATATTATTTAAACAGTTAAAGGTCAGATATGACCTTTAGCCATGAAGGTTACGAAAGGTCATACTATTTAAGCAGTTTTTGAGTTTGTTTTGGAAGTGGGGAAATGTTAGATATGGCATTTAGCGGGGATGGTAACGAAAGGTCATATTATTTAAATAGTTAAAGGTTAGATATATCTTATCTTTCAAAAAATGACGAAAAACAACTGAAAATAACCTAAAAAAAAGTCTATCAGTTCTTACCTGTAGGTTTTCCCAGTGCCCATATTGATATCGTCAACGGGTCTATCAGGAGGTAGAATTCCCTGAATTTTGCAGCCATGAATCTCCAAAAGACGCAATTCTCCCGATCCGTTCTCAGACAAGGGTACCTGGCGCTTGGCCTCGTCCAGCATTTCACCAATAGTTGCCTGCTTGTTTGGGTACAACATAATCTCTCGCTCTTCTTTGTATTTTGGACCAACTACCAAACACTTGAAAAATTAAGAGAACATTAGAAGAGAAAGAAAGAAGGGGATACAAGAAGAAAGAAAGGGAAAGTAAGAGAGACAAGAAAAATGGAGAGAGAGAGGGAGAGCGGGAGAAAAAAGATAAAGAGAGAAAAAGAGGAGAAAAAAGAAAGAGAAGGAAAAAAGGCGAGTGAGAAAAAGATAAAAGGAGAAACAGAGAGGGTGAAAAAGAGAGAAGGATAGAAAGAGAGAGAAAAAGAAAGAAGGAAAAAAAGAAAGGGAGAAAGAGAAAAAGAAAGAGAGAAAGAAAAAACAGATGGATAAAAAGAAAGAGGGAGGGAGAAAAAGAAAAAGAGCGAGAAAAAGAAAGAGGGGAAAAAGAAAGCAGGGGAAAAGAAAGAGAAGGAGAAAAATAAAGAGAGGGAGAAAAATAAAGAGATAGGTGAAAAAAGAAAGAGAAGGAGAAAAAGTAACAGAGAGAGAAAAGGAAAGAGAGGCAGAAAAAGAAAGAGGGAGAAAAAGAAAGAGGGAGAAAAGGAAAGAAAGGGAGAACAACAGAGAAGGAGAAAAAGAGAAAAAAGATAGACAGCAAGTGAAAAAAAAAATGTGTAACACGTACTAAGCATTTCTTGAAGATAGTGACGACCCGAGGAGACAAACACTACAGCTAACAAGTTGTTGCACCATCAAGCGGCCTGAGGCACACTCCTCCACTCCAGTTTATTCATAGCTGAACTCTCTACCCCTTCCACGCAGTTCCAATTTCATGCAATTAATATTAATAACCTCTTCTGCCCCACTCAGATACGACCTATTTTCGTTTGTCGCCAGATCAATGGCCGAAATTTTGGCGAGGAGACTCATCACCTCGCCACACACATGTGTGGCGCCATGACACCACTCCATAGCACCACACACACCAAGGATGAATTAGGCCCTGAGGTAGCATTGTCAGTGGAAAACATCCTAAGGATAAAATGTTATTCCATTGTTCTTACTTTAATTCTGAACTACAACAGAGGATAATTTGTTCTTTTCTTCGGAAATATAATCTTTTCTTTACACAATATAATATTTTGCTCTCCTATTTCAAAGAGTAAGAATAAATTGTGATTACAAAGTAGAATTGTCGAATGGGAAGTTGTCGGAGGCAGTTTAGTTTTGTGCGGCGAAATCTTTTCTTTTCAAAATGTTGTTCTCCTTCTGTTATAAAAAGGCACGAATAAACAGTTAAATTTATAATTAAAAAGTTTAGACTTTTTTGGAAACTTGACCTTTCCAACATATGAATTTAAACAATCAAAATTTGACCTGTCGCAGCCTCCCCTCCACCCCCCCCCCAAAAAAAAAACCACGCCGCAAAAAAATGTGCCTATCATATTTGCACAGAGATAGGGGACTGTAACCACCCCCCCGGTGGGGGTTTAATGTGCTTTGAGACGGGGGGGGGGGGGCAACTGTCTCTCTCAGACCTCGGTTCTCCCTCCTTCAGGCCCCAGTCGCCCAAGATGAATTTAGTTTCTTGGAAAAATCTTGTCTAAGATAAGGTTACCTATTTCCAGCATCCATAGAAACAGGTCAGTTGTTTTTAGTATATCCTTAATTTTAGGGTACTATATGGCTCAATTTTCAGTTTTCAGACATTTTCACTTGCTTTAGGAAAGGGGGTTCCAACCTTGCCTCTCAACCCCCCCCCCCCAAGATTTTGACGAAATTATATCTCTGACAACCCCCCACCCACCCACCCCGGAGTTGATCCAAAAGAGCCCCCTCCAGAAGAAATAGAATTAAAAAATCAGATGTTTCATCCTTTCTTTTCCAAACATAATCTTTAAGAAACAAATTTAAACTACCGTAATTTATTTTCATTTTCACCTTACTACCCTAACTGCCCTTTGGCCGAAATATTCAAGATTTATTTGATGACCAAATCTGGTAATACAGCTAAATTGGGACTTTTGACACCTGGACGACTTTAATTCGTCTTCAAAGGACTGATTCTGTTCTAAATAAGTTTATTGAAACAACTGAATTGCAACATTTGTGATGTTTTGACAAGTTTGACTTACCTTTGGCTTACCAGCTTTGGCTTTAACTTACCTTTATCTGTCTCTTATTTTCAAGTTCGTTAATAGGAATAGAGAGAAGTTGGTAGTAGAGCCTCTTGGGTTGGCGTGATTTACACCCCGAAAAAATGTCTTTTAGTGTCCCTTCAAAAGTGCAACGTAGGGCGCTGCTCGATACATCACGGTGGCTGTAACAAAAAACAAATCCAAATGAACTATAAAAGAGAACTAACTAACATTGAGTAAAAATAAGGGATGGATAGAAAAGGGGACAGAAAAATTCCCGCTTGTTCATAAAATTTGGTAAAAAAGACTGAGTTTATTTTTAGTCGGGTGGGGTGAGTGGAGGGTTAAAATGGCAAAAACAATTTTTAAATTCGTGGTTTCTAAAAGTTTAAAGGGGGGGCGGGCATCAGAAGAATATTGAAATGGGGGGGGGGGGTGCCTGGAACAAAAAGTATGGTTAACTTAATATGAGTGGAAACTGGCGCTAGTGTCGGCAAGACAACTATCAATGCCATCTAGCGTCTGGCGACACTTGGCATTTTATCAAGTTTTCTAATCGTTTTCTGTCAGAAACTAAGATAAGACACTTATTATTACCCAAATTTTAACCAACTACACTAACTAAACTAACTATTCTTATTATTACAAAAAAAGGCAAGTGTCACCAAACGCTAGATGTTAATGATATTTTTTCGACACTAGGAACTCTCATAATCATTTCGACACTCTCATAGATTACCCACAGTCTTTGGGCTGCGACAAGAAACATGGATTTATTAGAAAAAGCCAAATGAAACTAATTAACCATGAGAAAATGCAAGGAAGTGAGCGCAAAGTGGACAGAGAAAGTAAGAGTTAAGGAATGAAAGAGAGTAGCAAATGCAGAAGTAGGTGGGAAGAGAGTAAGGACAACATGGATGCATATAAAGGCTAGAAAGACAATGGACGGAAAGAAAGAATGTGACTCAAAATATATCTTGTGATAAATGAGTTGCACCCGATAAGTTTAAACGAAAGAATGACAAATAGGGGAAGTACCGAGAAAAGAAAAAAGAAAAATTCATTCAGAAAATGACAATTTAAAACTACGACCCTACATGGCACAAAATCAAAGAAAAGGGTGTTATAACACTAAGTTCTTGTTTGTTCGTAAATTTAAAAACAAAGAAACAACAGTCTGTTAGGAAGGAACTGAATTCTTTTTGGTTTATGAAAATTTATACATATTTACCAATAGAACTATGAGAATACATACTGTCAAAATTGAAGCGATATGGGTTTTTAAGATTTAACTGTGATATTTTACCTTAAAAGTTGTTAGGAATTAACTGAAGTCTGTTAGAAAGGAACTGAATTCTTTTTGGTTTATGAAAATTTAAACATATTTACCACTAGAACTATGAGAATACATAGTGTCAAAATTGAAGTGATATGGGTTTTTAAGATTTAACTGTCATCTTTTACTTTAAAAGCTAAGCAACCAATTTTATAAACTGACTGAAAGCAGTTCTAAAATTTAAACATATTTACCACTAGAACTATGAGAATACATACTGTCAAAATTGAAGCTATATGGTTTTATAAGATTTAACTGTGATCTTTTACCTTAAAAGCTAAGCAACCAATTTTATAAACTGACTGAAAGCAGTTCTAAAATTTAAACATATTTACCACTAGAACTATGAGAATACATACTGTCAAAATTGAAGCGATATGGGTTTATAAGATTTAACTGTCATTTTTTAGCTTAAAAGCTAAGCAACCAATTTTATAAACTGACTGACAGTAATTCTAAAATTTAATGTTCAGAGCTCAATAGGGGAAATAAACTGATTTCAAACATTTTTATTATAATAATTATTGGTTTTATAAATAAATTATCTATGTTTCTATTTACAAATTTCATTTAGCTTGTGTTCTAGCAAAGGTTTGTTCACTTCTACAGACGTGTAACTATAACTTATAGATAACGTTCTTAAAATTATTAATTGAATATTGTAAATGAGCATTTATTGTAAAGAGCATTGGCATTAAATGAAAACCATTAATTTTTAGGGGAGATTGCAGTGAACCCTTTTTCTGTTCGAAACTCGGAATAAAGGACCCAGGGATAGGAGGAGGCACTGACTGAGACTTACTTGGGCTGACTTTTGAAAAACTGTAAGTGATAGGGATCAACACCGAGGTATTCAGCAACAGCTCTGGCTAGGCTATCGTAGTTCATCTTCTGTGACAACTCTAAGGTAAAGCCAGGGTCATTCGGATTACTCTTATCGCTAAAGGTAACATCCACTCTCAGAAACAAGTCCCTGAAAATAAGATTTATACTTCAAAATACAATAAATATTATATACAATTATATGTAATCAAATTTATATACAATCAAACAAAATGAAATGACAAAAGGAAAGCTTAACACCTCTACGCAACCAAGGACATAGGAAGAAAAGAGGTCGGTGCAGGACCTAGATACCTGGAACTCCTTTCTACATACTTTAATCTCTCTTTATTTTTCTGTTTCTCCCTATTTGTCTATTTGTCTCCATATTTTTCTGTTTCTCCCTATTTGTCTACTGCATTAACACAATTGTCTTGTTTTGTGTCGGTTTGACGACTTTGGACGATTTGACGTAATGGCATGGACCTTAAGCATAAATTTACATTTGTTGTATCTTTTGCATGCCCTAAAAACACACACGTCTCTTTTTTACTGCGAATCTATTTAAATAAATTTCATTTCTGATACATTTACAATATTTTCTTACGCACTGCAAAACAATACGTAAAGAGCTAGAGAGAAAGAGAGAAAGAAAGAGAGCATCATCCAGCAGAGAGAGAGAGAGAGAGTATAGAGAGAGAGAGAGGGAGAGAAATGTTAAGCCCAAGCCCAAGAAAATGTTAGCCTAATTTGTCCATTAATGCTTCTTGCATAATTCATTACTAATATTAAATTAAAGTATATAAAGCTGAAACAAACATTCAGTCCTCATGCAGCGAGCCAACTAGAAGGCTTGGAAAGAGCGAATTGCCAGAAGAAGAAGAAAAGGGCAAGAAAAGTCCTAAAAACAGACACCGAGAATCCATTGAAAAAATAGACGGAAAAAATGTAGTTATAACCTGGATTCCTTCCCTTACAAATTTACACGTGCCTGTGCCGAACTACATAGGACAGCACATCTCAAAATAGAGCCAAGTGTACCCATGAAAGCGTACCCATCTCTAAATAATCTGTACCCTTCATAGGGTACCGCACTTAAAATGGACCCAGGAGTACCTATACTCGCGTTTATAAATATGAGGCACAAGTCTGCAACAACTTCCCCGTGGGAGATTGGGAGATGGGAGAGCTAGTTTGAGCTTTCTACCAAATAACGTCATTTCTAATCCGAATACTACAAATACTGTACCTTTTATAGAATGTGGGTCTTCTAGGGCAAGAGGCTAAAGCCCCACGTACCCTCACGCATTTCAATTGAACCACTATATCTTACCGAAATAAATACACATTTTGCGCATAATAGAAACGACTAACCTGTAATAGTCCCTAGCAATCCCCAATTCCATTTGCATATCATCTGCGTCTTTTTTCTGATAGACAATAATGTCTCCATCCATCAGCTCTTCAAGGACACTCTCAATTGGACCTTGGAGATCATCTATTCGCTCCACTAATGATGGCCGAATCTCTTCAAATAATATTAACTCAGTATCGTATGGCAAGTCTACTCGCTCATTCAGCACTGGTACAACTGACTCTACAAAATGAAATAAAATAAGAGAATATAAGGAAATAAAAATAAGGGAAGTCATTTTGTATTTCCGTATAGTGGGAACCACACACTGAAAGCTGTCTTCAGACACGTAGTTGAAGTTGGTTCCTTAGAAATTTCTTAGAAATAGTCCGGTTACTTAGAAATTCCGACTGTAACATTACTGTGGTTAATTAAAGTACACTTTGGTATCGTACATCAGTGGCGTATCTAGGGGGTTGGGAGTGGATTACCGGGTTTGATCCCCTCACCCACAAATATTCATCCCACTCCTAACTGGTCTTAAAAATGAAGGGGAAAAAACTGTGTTTTTTCTCTTCAAAAACAAAAAATGTTTTTTCGATCCGTAATTTGGTCTAAATCATGCAGGAAAACCCTTTTCCTCCGAACAAAATCCTTTTGGCATCTCCCCTCCTTCCAAAAAACAAAAATCCTTTTTGAAAAAAAAAAAAATGTTTTTGTTTATTTATCAAATATTCATGTTATATTTCTTACCACAAGAAATTTATTGAATAGAATTTCCGTACCACAAATATGAGCTCTTAAAACGGTACTTAGAAGCACGTACATGAAATACTTTTCTGAACCCTAGGAAAGGATTATTATTGGTTAAAGACAAAAGTCTTTATGTGACTATAGAGGATTCAATACCTTAGAAAATCACATCTCGTCCATTGTAAACATTTTTAGTTTGTGAGGCCAAATTATTCAGAATTAATTGGGCAGTTTTGCCAGATTGTAGGGCTTGGATCCAGAAAGACAGAAAAATAAAAACCGATGCCTGCTTTTCCAAAAACATTAGAAACACCATTTAATTTTTCCCGTTTTGCGCCGGAGATAGAGATATTCAGTTTTAATGAAGCTTAAATCATCAGAAAGGGTGAATTTCATTTTTTTTTTATTATATTCTTCTTAAATTTCAGGGAAGTCCCTAAGAACGTCATTAAAATTTTCTAGCCCACCTGATAGGAAAACGCTTACGATCAGCCCAGAGGAAATACCATTTGAGCGATTTGGGAGTTTCCTGTGGTGTTACACACTTCGATTGCAAACCTTGATGGCACGGGGGACATAAATTTTCATTATCTTTTTAATCAAATTCCATAAGCAAACCACAGACTCGTTGATGGCTAGTCCCCTTGGAGAATTCGCTAATGTTCCCTTTGTCTTTTAGACGATCAGCTGACGCTGAGACACGCAAAATGATCTTACGGCATCAAATCCCCTTAATGATCGTTATCATAAGAAGTGGGCCATAAGAAACAATGAGCAGCGAAATGTGTCACCACACTCAAGATGTTAGTTTTTGCTCAATTAATCCTTAAAAACTCAGACTTTCTGTGGATCTCTAAGGGCTCATGAAGTTCACTATACTATACTTTGTGCCATATGCATGCATTTACGCCTCCTGGAATGATTTTGGAATAACTTGAAACTATAATATTTTTTTTTAGTTTAATCTCTGTATTAGATATTCCAGAACCATATCCAAGATTTGTTTTCTTTTTTTTTGGGGGGGGGGGATAAAAATACTTTAAAAAAGGAATAAAAAAATTATTTATATGACTTTTTGTTACATTGTTATGAGTCGAACCAATTTTTCGAGGGGCGACTCAAACGCCCTAGCCCACCTCCCTGGGTACGGTCTTTTATTACCTGACGCTTTTTATGGTTTAGAACCATGCGAATTTTTGTAACTTTGTTATGTTATTATATCTGTCAATTTTTAAAACGGTGTTGCTCATGGACAAATATTCTTTACCAAAAACTTAAAGTACCAAAAATAGTGAAAACTAGATCTGATTGAACTGGTTAAATGGAAATTAACACAATCAGAAATATCTTTAAAAAAACTTCTAATTCAGTAATGCAGTTTTTGTTAATGGCGGTTGGTAAATTTAAAAAGAAAACAACTTGGGTAAAAAAACAGCAAAAAATTAGCAGCAAAAAAACAGCAATAAAAACACATAATAACAAACAGATGTAGCTTTTCTTTGAAGATTGTTTTTAGGAATCAATATATTATTAATTTAAATCAATAAAAAATCAGCTAAAAATCGCCAAAAAATCAGCTAAAAACACGACAACAAACAAATGTAGCTTTCCCTTGAAGAGTTTGTTTAGGAATTAATAGATTATCAATGTTTGAAATTTTACGAGTCAAAAGCGTTGGCAAATTAAACTAATTAGCTTGCTAATTTATTTTCACGATTCAACGTGACAAAACAGACGAAACTTGGTGATACGCTAAAAACTTCATAATTTTCAAACAATCAAAAGAAAATTCGTAGAAAACCGCGGTTTTCAGATAGACCTATGATGGGTCCAGGGGAAAATAAACTTTTTATTTTGTATGTCCTTGGTAATTCAATACATTTTTTAAATTTTTGATTCTCTGAGAATTTCAGTAATACTACATAAAACGTGGCATCAATTAGTATCTTATTATGATAAGCCCCGAAATGCCATCAGCGAGCCTTTGAACTTCGCCAAGTCAATTCGTTGTATCGATGGATTAAAAATAAAACTACAAAACACAAACATCAAAACACAATTAATGCAAAAAAGGTTAATTAAAATCAGTGTTAATTAAGATTAAAAATTTAAATCTCAAAAATACAAAAACCTTAAAAACGTAAAAAAAAATAAAAATAAGCAAGACATGAAGAGTAACTCGCCGTAGCCTCACTTATACTGACTACATTCACAGGAAAGCTTCTTTTTTAGCATCTATGAGAAAATTTTATAAGTTGCCAGGTGGAATAAGGTTCCGGAAGAACCATTCCAGAAAAACCACTTTCGAACTACTTCAAGAGAGGTTTAAAAGTTTTATAAGTTAAGCTGAATTAATAATTGATGAGGCCCCCATCAAGAAATCTGGGAGAAAGACTCAGGAAGCGTCGGGTGATTTGCCCCCAGCCAAACTTTGCACCCCCTACCAAAGACAGGTATCAGATGATTAGCACATATGCTATGCGGACTATGTGGACACTATTTGCCAAGACTGATAGGGCATCAGCTTTCACTGGCACCAGAAACATTGTAATACCAAGTAAAAGTTTAATAGGTAACAAAAAGTAAAATAAATATTAATAATCATATTCAATCACAGATAATACATTACTCTTACAACGAATAACATTTCTAAAAAATTAGGAAAATGATAACGTATAAAGCAATAACCGTAAAAAAATTCCACAGAACATTGTACAATACTATAGTTTTAGGACAAAAAACTTTTTTTTTAGTCTCAACGAGACAAACTGAAGGTTCGTTTTTTGTAAATTAAACTGGTAAAGTCATACTACTCTATGACAAAAATTGATTTTAAATCTCATAAGAGAATTAAACGCTTATAGCCTTCAGACTAAGCGTTTCAAGTCCATGATAACAAGAAAATGTTTCTACTGAATTATTAATAAGTGAGCATAAATATTAAGGGTGCTTTTGCATTATATTGGCCTTTACAAGGAAACCAGTCACGAAAAACCCATTTTTGACGGGTTAACCGCTATAGAGTAATACAATGATAGCGTGGTTTTATTGCGTATTTGATATTTAAACTGTTGTTTTTTGGGGTTTAGGAAGGGGAAAAGGTACCTAGGTTAGGTTAGGTTACGTATTTAATATACGCTATGCTTTACTCCCCCTCCCCCTTATTGCAAATATATAGCCCAAATTTGTTTCTAAACTAATATATATTCATCCTATTTTATTTTATTTCATTAGCATTAACCAAACTTGACTTTTAAGAAAGGCCCATATAATGAAAGAGTACCATATTAAGTATAGTACTGTAAAGAAAAGCTAAGATGCCTCCTTAAAGGGGCATCTTACAAGCAACAAATTACAAGCAACAAATCGAAAAATTCAAATGGCAGGTCATATATATTTATATATATATATATATATTTATATTATATTATATATATTTATATATTATATATATATTTATTTATATTATTTATATATATATTTATTTATATATATATATTTATATATTATATATATTTATATATTATATATGTTATATATATATATTATATATATTTATATATATTTGGAATCTGAAAAAAAGAAGATGCACATTTTGATTATCAGGATGAGTTGAAAAAGAATTTACCCTGGTCCTTATTTTTATCCCTTACTTAAACTAAATCCCGTATGAATGCGTTATTATGTAAGGTTCCTGGACAAGGCCGTATCCAGAAGGGTTCATTAGTCCCAGGTCTATCCATTCACCCAGCCAGAAGCGTAATATTACTTGTACTTTTTATTGCAGAAGGATCTAAACTTGCTTAAAATATGGGAAAGTTATCCTTTTTCTAAGATTTTCAGGCAAATTTGTACTTTTTCTAAGATTCTCAGGTAAATTTGTACCTTTTCATTGACAAGGATCTAAAATTGTTAAAAAAAGAGAAAAAAATATCCTTTTTCTAAGAGTGTCAGGTAAATTTGTAGTTTTTTTGGAGAAGGATCTAAACTTGCTTAAAATATGGGAAAGTTATCCTTTTTCTATGATTTTCAGGCAAATTTGTTCTTTTTCTAAGATTTTATGGTAAATTTGTACTTTATACTGGAGAAGTTAATTTCGGAGACCACACTGCCTTTCCATGATGATAAAATAAAAGTTCAAAATAGGGATAAAGTCCTTTTTAATAGACAGTGTATAATAAATTTCACAAAAAATACCAGATATTTCGGTCACATATACAGTGACCGTCATCAGTAGTATATGTAGACCGTCACTGTATATCTGACCGAAATATCTGGTATTTTTTGTGAAATTTATTATACACTGTCTATTAAAAAGGATTTTCTCCCTATTTTGAACTTTTATTTTATTTACTGGAGAAGGATCTAAACTTGCTTATAAAATGGGGAAATCAGTCTTTTTCTAAGATTCTCAGAAAAATAAGAAATCATTTCAATATGTGAGCTATGAACTTGGAGAATATACAGCTTAAGGCTTTTTTTAAAGCTATTTCTGAAAATAATAGTCATTTTAGCCGGAAATTCAATTTTAAGCCGATTATGGATCCTTAAATATGAATGGTTTACGGTACGGTTTCCGGTACACATATTTAAATAGGAACGCCAACAGCTTAAGTAAACAAGACAATTTTTAAAAGATCTATTAATTGTCTCCAAGTTGATCATGATGAATCAATGTCTTGAACAGGAAAATACTTTTTTTCAATTTAACAAAGTTGATTTATAATCTTTTCTTCAAGATTTATAATCTTGATTTCGATATGATCAAGAAGGGGTTGATGGTCTCTGTGATATGGGGTTGTGATAAACTGTAATATGAGTTCTTTTTAATTTGTTTTGGTTATTTGTTGTATTTTTATTACTTTTACCAATCATGACTGGGCCTGATCAATTCTCTATTTGTGCATTTTTGTCGACAATTTTCTTGGAGAAACTTTGCGAGAAATTTGCTGAGTAACGTACAAATGGAACAGCTTGTGTGAGTTCAGCAGTAGTGTTCGGCTGGGAAAAAATTTGAAAATAAATACCCGAGAAAAAAAGGGAAAATATTGTAACACCGTAATAAACAAGAATACTGGAAATGGTATAGAACGCCAGAAAACTGGTGTATTTTATCTATTATTTAAGACTTTTTTTTAATGGTTGAGATCTATCGCTTAGATATCTTTCACAAAAGAGGATTATAACCAAATAGTAAGTTTTTAGCCCATATTTTAACTCTTTTCTAAAACCAAGAATAACAGAAAAAGGAATATGGGGCTTAAAATTCAATTTACGAGTATAATGACTATTATATTTGGAAAGAGCTGTGTCTCTCACTCAGACTCCCAACTGCCTTGGCTTTTTCTCCAACTAGCCATGGATTGATGGCAACTTGATTTTAGTTTAAAGATCAACGAACTCGGTCACGGTCTTCGACATTAAAATCAAGTTGTCACCATTGGAATTAAAATCAATTAGCCATCAATCTATGGATAATTGGAGAAAAAGCCAAGACAGTTGATGGTCTGAGTGAGGCACAGTTGGCATAAGCGTTTTAAGGCCTTTAAAAAAAAAGGCATCAAGTGGTATGCTCACCTAATTCACGGCTCAGTACTGAAAATGTCTCCAAATTTACCGATTTTCAACCCATATTCAACGTATTTTGAATATAAATAAACATATAAACCGAGTTTCAAAAATTAAATTCGGTAGATGGATACAGCTGAACCCGAGCTATAAAATAATAGCAAAATTATTGTCTTTCGTCATATATTAAAGCTACAGGAGAGGAGAAACATAACACGCCAAAAATTGCTAAGCATAATTTTATTAGATTTGATATTTTTATTTCTCAATGAAAATGTTTACTTTAATTTAGAGGGATTTTCAATACAGCAATCCATTCTGCGAGAGAACCAGATTTTTTCCTGGAGGAAGGAGATTCAGACCAAAATGTAGAAACAGAGGAATGTAAGAATAGCAACTCAGAAATCCATGAAGATCCGAGGAAAAGATTACTTACGTAAATTAGCTGTGAGGGGAACATAGATATGTCCAGCGTAGTGGAGCTTCCGTATCCTTGGATCATAATACTTTAAAAACAGGAGGACATCCGTCTGAGGACTGAAAGACTGGAGTCCAGTCTTTGAATCTGGAGGGGCCATTTCACAGAGCACATACCACGTGCTCCCTTGGTCACACACTTCGGACACCATCTTGGAATATTCTTCTTGATTCAGGGCTCGAGGACGAACGGTGTTATTGTTCCGTAATTGAATCGGCCACAATCGGATTTGATCCGGTGGATAATTCTGGAAATAAATAGTAAATAATTTCTTAGGCCACAAAACCTTTTCCTGCCTGACCACACTTACAATTTTCTTGCCTTTCAATCATACAGGGGTCAGCTCCCATTAATTTTGGAATAACATATCGCTAATAATTTTTTTCGGAGGGGGAGGGGGAGGGTCTAGCCATGGAGGGCCAAGGGTCAGCTCCCATAGGGTTCGGAATACAATATTATTAATCATTTTTAGGGGGAGGGGGAGTTGGGCCACGGAGGGTCATTGTATCAAATCAAACAGCCTTTCCTGTTTCACCAAACTCACGATTATGGTGAACATTATCATATTTGACACTATTAATGTGTGAGTTTTTTTATTTTTGTGTTTTTTTCCTTTCTTTATATTCTATGTTTAATTTAGTTAGGTTTTTTTTCGTTGATGAGGGCTTTCGGACGTAAGGCAGAAATACTCCGACTTTTTTGTTATTTTACATTGTTTTAATTTAAATATTATACCCGTTTTCTACATTTTCATCTCGTTTAATTTGGAAGTTAACAGCAATCGATTCAATGATTGTTTAACAGAAGTACGAAGCTTGTTCTTTCCTCTACAACATACAGTAGGGACAGAGAAAAATTAAATGTAATAGCATGGTAAAGCAAAGTTTAATAAAAAAAAACGTGAACAAAAAAACTACTCATAAGCAAAATGAATGAATAGGCATATTTACTCAACTCAAGACAATACAAGACAGTAGCAAAATAATACAATCCCAATTGAAAGATGAGGTAGTAACAGTCGGGTGTAAAAAACAGAAAAAAAAGTGTTTTTTTTGTAATGACTAAATGACACATAAAGTAAATGACTAAATAAAAGAAACCAGATAGGAGAAGAAAGACGGAGCAAGCAGTTGGCGGAAGGCAACCTTGACGTCGACAAAAATAATGTCTCGTCTCAGTTCCTGATAGAGAAACAATTACAAAACTTGAAAAATGCAGTGTCACTAAATACTAGATGGCATTCATGTTTTTCCTTGTTAGAACCAAAGCCTGTTTCTGCCCTTGTAAGTTATCCATACTCTGTGTACTGAATTTCAAAAAACTTTGAAAAATCCTCTGCGAACTGAATATAACCTTAAAAGACTTAATTTGCTGTTACTATTATACTATTGGGCAAATATTTAGCAATTGGCTTCTTCTGAATAAAAAATTCTATACCAATAAAATTAGTATTGCTATATACTGTTTTTTATGCAATTTCCAAATGTCATATATATATATATATTCTACTACTACTACTAACAACTCACTTTGCCACCTGAGGCCAACACAGCTACACACGCTCCTCCTCCATCCCAATCTATTCAAAGCCTCCCTTTTTAAACCCGCCCTTGTCACTGGTTTGTTAATAGTCAAAATTTAATATCCAGTGTTCACTCAATGAAAGCTAGATTGATACTGGAATTTTCCCTCTTAACTTGTAGCGTCATTCATATCCGACATCACTCAGGTTCAATTTCTCACACAAGTTTAGGCGAACAACTAGAGCAGAATTTAGTTTGAGACATATTGGCCCAAAGGTGTGGAATTCTATTCCCCTGGATATTGGAGAGTGCGCTGATTACCCGCAGTTTTGCAGATTGGGGAGGAAGTTTATCTCTGAAAGTTGACTTTGGTTTTACTTAACTTGTTTGTATCTGGGCAATTGTCCAAGAGGCTTGTTTTTTTTTTTTTTTCATTTAAATTGCTAACGGTCTTTAATAATTTGTTGTAATTCTTAATTCGCTCAATTATGCTACTAGGCATGTTGGCAGGTGTATTTTATAGCGTTATGTATATTTCATAAATAAAATATCTATCTATCTATCTACCTATCACTGCAGCACCAAGCCGCCTGAGGCCAACACAGCTACGCACATTCCTCCTCCATTTCAATATATTCAAAGCCTCCCTTTTTACACCCGCCCATGAAGTTCCTATTTCCTTTAAATCTTTCTTTATGACGTCCTCCCACCCCAGACGAGGACGACTTGCTTTCCGTTTAGCCCTAGACGGTTGGCCAAAAAGAACAATCTTTGGCAATCTGTCATCTTTCATCCGCACAAACCCGCACAAAGTGCCCTAGCCACCTATATATATATATATATATATATATATATATATATATATATATATATATATATATATATATATATATATATATATATATATATGCAATAACCGGACAACCTATCTAGATCGTTTTTTCACAACGGAAAACGAACAATTATCTTGCTAGGAATATTAATCATCGAATGAAGCTCGTTTTCTGGTATAAAAATTATTGTTGCAATTTTTCTGAGTAGGCAATGCGTAGCTTTAATGGGAGGCAGTTAAGAATCCGAGACTTACTTCACAGCTATCAAACGGATATCTATTTCTCTAAAAGCTTGGAATTAACTGATTTATCTTATTTATAATTTCAATCACCGGGAAGTTTTTAAGAAATTTCAAGGGGACCGGGAGGGGGAAACAATTTTTACCAAAGTCGTGACCCGCCTAAATATTTTTCACACCAGAGTTTGGAAGTATGCGGATATATAAATATACGTATATGTATGTATATGTATGTACGTATACATGTAATTATTGCTCCCCCCGTCTCCTCCTCTGAATAACCTTTGTCATTCCCACTTGAATATTTATAGTCCTATAATTTTTTGATTTATTGCTGAAACGAATCAATCATTCGATCTCACATTACTAACAAATTATTATTTTCTTAAATCCAGGAATTCGGGAAAAAGGGTCACAAAATGAAGCTACTCCAAACACAAAGCGTAAGTAAGGACCATCCATCATACTAGAAACAGCTCTTGAAATGAACAGACTCACCCCAACCCTCCCCAAGTATTTTCTTATTTTCCGAGTGCCCCTACCTGATATATACCACCTAATTTCTTCGCTGAAAAAAGTTGTATGAATCGACGTCTTTTGGCTCTTGGGGGTATATGAAGCGTCGAATTGACGTTTCAGTTCTTGGGGGTATATTACAAGGGCAGTAATTGTCCTTTTAATCCTAGGTGGATTTTTAACATCGTCTCTACAGCCATTTTAATTTGCTACATACTGAAGATACACATAACGTGTAAGTTTTTTTCACTAACTATTCATTGATAATTGATTTCTTAATCACTTTTGTCAATCCCTTCGATTACAGTAACATTACAACTAACGATTACGATTACAGTAACGATTACAGGGTTCTGATGAACTTGACTTAAATACATTTAGTTTTAATGAGTTTCCTAGTCAGGTGAATTAAAATGATGTATTTCTCTTACAGCCGCTGATAGAAATTCTTTTCATGCCAACTGCAAATTTGCAAAATTTCCAGAATTTTTTTTTTCACTAACTATTCATTGATAATATATTCGTATTATAACTATTAATTACAATAACTATTCATTCATGATTTCTTACTCACTTTTGTCAATCCCTTGTCTGTTCATTGATAATATATTAATATTATAACTATTCATTATAATAACTATTCATTCACGATCTCTTACTCACTTTTGTCAATCCCTTGTCAATCCCTTCAAACAAAAATTCTTTGATCTTGGCCTATGTACCACTCAATTTTTGTTCTCAAAACCAAATCAATTTAGCTTTAATTACATAGTTTATTTGGGCAGTTTATAAGAAAACTGATTCATCAACGAAACTTACAAGCTAATTTAATTTAGTTACACTGCAAAGTTTAGTCTGATCGATTAGTTTCGAAAACTAATTCAATGAAAGCTAAAAAATTGGGATTCAAGGTTTTTATTTACCAAATTATAGGCAAAACAGAATTAAATAAGGGTAAAAGTCACATAAGCTAAACCAAGGGTCTGAACGTTTTTTGCCATCTACAATCATAAGAATATGCAATCGCAAGGAAAAACACGGGCTACTGCTACTAAAAAAAGCTGTTCGAAAAATGGGATTCGATTCCAAATGTCTATGGCTAATGGACAATGGCTATTTTACTAATGAACACTGGCTAATGGACAATGGACAGTGGTAAATATGGCTACTCAAAAAAGCTGTTCGAAAAATGGGATTTGATTCCACTGTCTATGGCTAATGGACAATGGCTATTTGACTAATGGACAATGGCTAATGACTAATGGACAATGGACAGTCGTAAATATGACTATGGCTAATGGCAAAATGTCTACGGCTAAGATGAAATAAACCTTAAGATGGTTGGTTCAGGTTTTGCAGATAAAGGAAGGATAAGTTCCCAAAGAATATACCTCTTTACAATCCAGCTGGGGCCAAACAGAAAGTAGGTCGCCCTCAAAGGAGGGAAGGTGTCACAAGAAAAGATCTAACGGGAGTAGGAGCTTCATGAGAGGGAGTAAATAGTTAAACTGTGCAGGGTGGGGCGGAGAAGGAACGTGCGTAGCTGTTTTATACATTAGGTAGGCTGGTACTGCACAGAATTGCTAGTGTTACTAGCAGCAGCATAAGAGTATCAGCCCGCCAACCATTTCGAGTTGCAAGTGCTCAAAAATAGGTAAGAGTACAACATTTGATACAATATTGAAGTTTGGTAAAGAAGACCCCTCGCCCCTATTAGATTTTTAACAGGGCCATACCTAGGTCATACTTACACCTACAGGAGGGAGGCACACTGCCGTCCTTCAATGAGCATTCATAAAGCCAAAAGATATAACCAATCTGGCTAAAAATTAGCTGAATTTGGATTCATAAGGAATGGATCCATTAAACACAGAGATGGCCGTGTCCAGGCTACAGACAGGACCTCTAAATGACTTATAAATACATTTAAATTTTTGAATTAGTTTCACGCACTTGGCAGTAGTCTTTAAAATACCAAGGGAATCTAAATCAAACATCCCCCCCCCCACCTGGACCCCCGTAGGTCTGTTTAAATTTGGAAACATCGATTTTCTTTTTTTTCTTTTGTTGCCATATTCAATCGTGAAAATAAATAAGCAAAACTAATTAGCTAAATTTGCTAATCCTTTTCGTCTAAATATTCCCGCTAGCAATCTGTCGATTCCCAAAGATAATTAAATCTTCAAAGGAGAGGTTTTTTTCCGATTTTCCTTCCAACTTTGTTTTTTTTTTTAATTTGGCACTCACTACACCGAGACCTACATAACTGCGTGTCGAGGTCCTTTTCGTTAGAAATTGAACTGGGAGGGAAGGTATCACAAAAAAAGATCAAAGGGATGTAAGAGCTTCATGGGAGCGAGTAAATACTGAAGCTGAGCAGGGTGGGGCGGAGAAACGTGCGTAGCTGTTTTAAATCAGGTAGGCTGGTACTGCACTGAATGGCTATTGGTATTAGAAGCTGCATAAGAGTATCAGTACGCCTACCTAAGTTGCAAGTGCTCAAAAGTAGATAAAAGTACAATTTTCGATGCAATATTCAACTCAGGAAAAGAATACCCCCCCTACTATATTTTTAACACGACCATATCTAGCTCATACTTACACATAGAAGAGGGGGACACACTATCCTTGAATGAGCAACCGAGGACATCCTCCATGAAAAAAGTCAAAAGATACACCCAATTTGGCTAATAATTAGGTAAAAAAAGCAGGTTCATTCGGTGACAGCAACCCCTACTAGGAAAATGGATTTGACCATATGGGCGTAAGCCTGCTGTCGTTCTTCAACAAATCGTTCTGACCCAGGAAAACTGCAATATTCACGCCATCACCGAAAAAGCGTTTAACGTGACAAGTATCTAACTATGTCTATACTACAGCTGTTGGAGAACAACCGTAGCTAACAGAATATAGACGAGGGTTTTCTCTCTCTGTAACACACTGTACAAGATTCTTTTCAACATATCAATTTATCTGATAAAATATATCAATATACTGTTTCTAGAATTATTTCAACCTATAACTATTACTAACTATAGCTGCATCTAGAACTGCATTGAACAGAGTAAAAACACATCTCAACTAATTGCTTTGACCCAGATATTCACACCCAGCAGACAGTGTCTAATATAGCACAGAACATGGACAAAAGTCCCCTTTCCCTAAATACATTCTGAGCAAGAATTAACAAGACATTTCAAAATTGAACGACTTTAACTACTAAGACATCATTCTGAGGAGGCCCACAGGGACCACCTTCCGCTGGTTTTCGAGGAGTGGTAAGAAATTTTTCGAAAAGGGTTATTTAGTGGTCAATATGATTAATATAATTATATAATCATGTTATATAACTCTTCTGATGATGATGACCGACTGTGTCATCGAAATATTTAGAGTCTTTGTTTTATATTTTCGTTTCACTGTCTAATAAAAGGACCTATCCCTATTTGGAATTATTATAATTATAAAATAATTTAATTATAATTATATATGACTATAATTAGATTATATAATTATAATTAAATTATATATTATAATATATAAATATATATAATCTGAGCAAGAATTATTAAGGTGCCAATAACAAGACAATTAAAAACTGATTGATTAACTATTGAGACATCATTCTGAGGAGGACCATGGGGACTACCTTCCCCTGATTTTCAAGGACTGGTGAGAAAGTTTCTGAAAGGGGTTATTTGGTGGACAAAATTAATTTGTCGAGTCCTCGACAAATTATTTTTTAATTATTTTCTTATTTTTTAGTTTTTTAACGTCTAGATGAATTATTTTTAGTTTCATATTAGTATTATGATAGATAGATAGATATTACAATAAAAGCCGCTTTGGGCCATGGCAAAAAAATGGAAAATCATACAAAATAATAGCACATGATTATAACACTCATTGCAAAATATAGTACATAACAATAACAATGCAAAATTATAAAACAAAACGAAATTATAATAAAGCACATAATACCATCAAACTAACATACATAATTACGCAAAATCTCGCACACATGATATATATAGATAGAGAGATAAATATTTAATGATCTAAAGTCACAATGATGGGATGGACGTCTCTGGACCGGGTTCGACTTTTTATTCCGAGTGGCGTTTGTGCCACTGAGTGGTGTCAATGCCTTGTGCACAGCATATCTTGTATTTTATTTTCGGCTAAATTTAAATGGCGGGCAACGGTTTTTCATTTGAGTTTTTTTTTGTGTGTGTGCGTATTGATTTAGTTGTGGGACCAGATGTATGGATTTTTTTTGTATATTTTTTAATTGTTCCAGTAGAATCTGTTTTTTTTTATCTGGCAATATCATATAGAGAAAAGAGTTACGTTATGTTTTATAACTGTTTGCCCAGGCAATGGATTTTTTTTACTGAATTAGATACCAGATATCATAGAAATAAAATATAGCAACACGCCAGCAGGCATCTAGCATGTTTGATGTTTTTTTTTTCTGAAATCTTATATATTTTATCTTTTCCCCTTTCAAAGTTTCCAGTCAAAGGCGTACCTTATTATAGACATATATTTTTTTTTATTATCAAGTTTAGATGAAAAAATAAAGAAAAACCATAGAAACAAAACAGAACAAATGTGGCATTACTACAGACAATGATGAAGTTCCTTGTCATCGGAAGAATGGGAGAAAACATGAATGCATCAAAATGAGGTGTCAATCAACTCATCCCTTATCCCTCCCCGTTGATTTTGAATTTTAGTTATCAAGTATTTTGCAGTAGGTTGCATCAAGACATGGCTAATTGTAGACAGAGAAAAGCCAAGACAGATAGTCCAAGCAATTGAGAGGCAAATGTTTAAATGGCTGGGGCACGGGTAAATGGTGGGAGTAAGTATGACTCTTATTGGACACATACCTGTTAGTTAGTTTTGGAAAGGCATGACTGCCTAGAGGGTTCATTACTAAAGAGATAAAATGGTATTTGGTACTTACCAGAGTATCTGCAATAATTTTGATAGTTTGCTCCACAGTTTGAGTTTTCAAAACTCGGAACATTCTGGGATTGAGTCGCTCCCCATCATACAAATCAAATCCTTGATAGCCATTAAATTCATCTTCGAATATAACATTGACACTCATATACAAATGAGCTTCGTTCCTTTCTTTCCTTCGTGCCGCATCTTGCTTTCGTTCCTCATTTAACCGCTCCACCAACTTAAAAAAATGATATAGAATCAATAAATGGAAACATTTTACAATCCGAGGGGGGGGGTCCAAATAAATGACGTACACCATGTGGCGCGTGCCAAGCGTTTCGGGGATTGTGCCAGGCGAGGTGGAACTGTGCAGTACACATATCACTCCAAAATGTAAACAAGTGGCGAAAAGCTGACGGCCCCTCGTTCCAATCAACTACATTTGGGTGACCAGGTAGATAAAATACGCTTAAGTGATCAACAATTTTGAATTGTGACTATGAACATCTCTCTTTGATGTTGCGTAGGTGCTAAATCCAGTGTTGGCAATACAGGGGAGGACTGCGCCAGTGTCCCCTAGGTTCTTGTCCCAGCCTAAATTTGGAAAATACAATTTTTGGATTATATTTATTGGAAAAGCCCTTATTTGGTATTTTTGATGAGAAAACTGGAAAGAAACTCGAAGTTAATTTTTTGGGCTTCACATGGCACTTCGATGGTGTCATAAAGTTGAATTTATAAAGAGATTAAATGGGAAAATTAGTTTTTAAATGAGCCCTTAAAAAGCTCACCAAACTGATGGTCACCAAGACTGATCGAATAAAAGACCCAACTGACAAGCCATGACAGAACAAGAAGAAAGAAAATCTCAAAATGAGGAACAAAAGTTACAAGACTACGCCAGTAGAATGAAAAGACAAACTAAACAACGCGAATATTTTGTCTGTATAAAATAAGGTGTCTAAAATCTAAAATAATATAAAAACCTAAAATAAAAACAAATAAAATCTAAAACTAAAAACAATAAAAACATTATCTATATATATATATATAATTAATACTCCTGTGATTGATCACCATAAAGCATTTCTATAGAATATAGAGCACAGAATAGCATATATATATATATATATATATATATATATATATATATATATATATATATATATATATATATATATATATATATATATATATATATATATATATATATATATACATATAGAATATAGTATAGAATAGTATAGCATGATATAGTATAGAGTGTAGTATAGAATAGAGTATTTCTATACTATAGAAATAGTAAGGAACTATTGAGTTTCTTCTAGATTTAGAGCTGAAGACGCCTTGTTTTATACAGGCAAAATATCCGTCTTTTAGTTTGACTTTTCCTTCTACTGGCATAGTCCCCTTTCTTTTGTTCTTTATTTTCGAGATTTTCTCTCTCCTTGTTTTTTTTATTAATGTTCGATTCTCAATTGTGACAACCCGCAGGTATTTTTGGGTCACCAAGACCCCTACCCCCTGTAAGAAAAACCCTCTTACAAAGCTTCATTTGTATGCGTGAGTACCTATAAATGTTAAAACTTAGTTGCAAATCAACTGCTAATGGGAAGGACAAGCGTTTTTCTTGGAGGGGGGAGCGCTTAAAATTCCAAAAAAGTTATTTTTAGGCCCAGATTTTTCTGCCCTTTTCGACAAACTGTCCAGATCTATTTTTATCTCAGGCGTACAAACAATTGAATTTAATTCAACAGACAATCCTCGTCAAATCGTATCATAAAAAGGGGCGTGACTTCTACCAGTTTGTCAGTCTTTCAATGGTGAACCGTCAAACTTAGAGCCATAGTCAAAACGGTTTCACCGGTTTCACGGTTCACATACTCAAACACCTCTCTAAAGGAGGGCAGTTTGACTGGGTTTGGACCCACTACCTCTTCCGAGGTAGTGTTTGGTTGCCAACCTCTATCGAGATTGGCAACCCTCTACCAGAAAAAAAAACGGCGTACAGGCCTAACTATATATTTCTACATTAATTTTAAGCTAGACATATTTGTTTTCAGAATTGAGTATTAATAGATAAATCTTAAACATATATATGTTTGGCTGAGTGTTTGTGAATAGACTTACATTGGACTTATCTTAGAAAATTCCATAATTAAGAAATAATTAGCTCCACAAACTTATCCACTACCTTTTTTGTAGGGGCGGAGAGGGGGGGGGGAATTACAAAATCTCCAGAGACGGGGCTAATTATTTCCCAACACATTTTTAAATTTAGAATCCAAATCTGCCAATATAAAACCTTTTTTTTAATTTCAATCTTTTTGGCTTTTTGCCCATAAAATTTAGACTTTAGCAAGCCCTTTGTATCTCTATGTAACTTGAATTTTTATTGGATTTTTGCCAATAAAATTTTTAAGCTTTAGCGAGTTCTCCATTTGTGAGAAACACTCCAATCTTTTATGTGTTGCAATTACTAATGTGTTTTTTGGTGTAATATTTGAACCTACTTCCATCCTGCCCTTCCGTAATTCCATAATCAGCCATATTTACCCCACCAAAGTCCTCTGGGATTTAACCTTTGGAAAACCTAGAAAAAAATTTCCATATCTAAGTTTCACTGCCTCTAAGTTATCCTTTTTAATTAACTATAGATTGAAAAAAACTATTATATTTAATTGTTTCAGAATAATCTATTTAGGTTACATGGCCAGTTTATACATCCTGGAAAATAACTTTTTTCTTCGCGTTTATTTAATTGATTTAGCTTTTTTAATCTGTTTATTTTTATAACTCGGTTGAAATTATTGAAATGCAATGATTGGTTAAGAATGAAATGGCTTATTTATGCTATTAAGTAGTTTTTGGCAAAAGTCGATTATATAAGCTGAAAGTATTTTCTTCTCTTTTCTCGATATCTACACTGGTAATACATTAAGTGAAAAAAAAAAAAGTGGAAAAGAATAAAACAAGACATAATAGATATTTCAGAACTCCGCTAAACCACCATCTACCCAAAAAAAAAAAGAAAGAAAAAGTAGAAAAAAAAGAAGAAAAAAAAGTATAAACCAAAAAAAAAAACCTTTTGAAGTAAACTCCAATGCGACCAGTGGCGGTTCTGGCCTCTCTTGCGTCCAGGAAAAACATTAATCAGCCCCCCCCCCCCATCTCCCCAAGAATTTTATAGCTTTGTTTATATTATTTTATATAGTTTATATAATCTGTTTACTTTTATCACTATTTCAATTTAATGAAATGGGTACTCGTATGATATAAGCCCTAACTAATGTTCTTCTAATATGTTTTCTGCCGCTCAAATCTAATCAAATATACCAAAGTAAGATAAAAATATAATACTTTAGAAACATATTTGGGCTATATGCACATTGAGAGTGGGAGGGGGTAAAGTATAGCGGGTCTGCATGCCTAATGAGTTAGGTACAATTATTCTGCATATTGTGTAGTAAGACTACACTGGTAATACATGAAATTAAAAAGAAAAAAAAACACGAAAAAGAAAAAAAAAATTGTGAAAAAGACGCAAAAAAAAGACACAGCAGATATTTCAGAACTCCGCTAAACTATCCTCTGCCCTCAAAAAATGGGGAAAATTAAGAAGAAAAAAGAGAAGAAAAAAAGTATAAAAAAAGCCTTTTGAAGTAAACTGCAATAAGACCAGTGGCGGTTCTGGCCTCTCTTGCGCCCGGGAAAAAATATCAATTAGCCCTCCCATCTCCCACAAAATTTTCAGGCTAAATTGTGAAAAAAATCATTTATTAACAAAATTTTTTTCATTTTAGTAATATATTTATAATTTACGTCTTCATTATTTTTTAGTTTATTATCTAAATCATTTAATTATTTTAATTATTACTATTTTATATTTTTTAATTAGTTTTTCTTTTATTAAATAATTAATAATCTATTAGATTATTTTCATTCATTAATTGCTCTCCTACTTTATTAAAAAAAAAAATGAAATTAAGGGCTTTATCTATCTCAGAAGAGTCTTTTCTCTGTATCTTTCCTTTTTTTTGTTTCATATTTAACTTTTCTTTCCTTCACTCTCTTTTTTCTGAGCGCTCGGCTCGGATTGAAGAAGATCCTTGCCGGAATATCTGCTTCAAGTTTTCCTTGCTTTTTTTTAACCGACAGGAAATCATCATCATTTGGTTTTTTAATTATTTTATATTTTACATTTTTTCTCTTTCTTTTTGTCAAACGACATACAGAGTCTCTGATAGGTGAGAGTCGTGATCACTTAAAATATAACTAATCTATGTAGGCAGAATGGTTTCGTCCACGCTTTTGCATTTTAGCCAGTGTTTTAAAGAAGAAGGCAAGAAGAAGAAAAACCAAATATTCTAGTGTCAGTAGAGATATCTAGACAATACGATCATCTCCTATCTCTGCCATTAGACAAAGCCGCACCGAGATTCAGTCCCTCTGGAGAACATATAACCAAGAGAAACATAAGTGACATTACATTTTCTCATGGATAGGTATGCGTATGGCATCGGTATTCACAGCCTGGAGAACGGTAAAAGAAATAAGACGAATCGAGCGTCAATGGGATAAGGAAGAATGCAAGATGTTGAAGAGATAAAAAAGAAAAAGGAAAATAATTGGTCTGGAAGTAATAATGTAAAAGGTAAATGTAATCCAAAGCTCCAATAGTTAAAACTGAGAATTGTTGTAAGTCCTTGAAATGCCAGAGGCGGATAAGACAAAGATATTCAGAAGCAGAAAGGAGCATTATAAAATTCTGTTACCTACCCCTCAAACCCTAAACCAGAAAATTTTTCTTAAAAAAATAAGCTAATTATGTCAATACAGCTAAACCAAAAACTGAATATAAAAAAAAAAAAAAAAAAAAAAAAAAAAAAAAAAAAAAAGAAAATCCCAGAAATGTGCATAAAATCCTTTGTTTTGGCATCTGCAAAAGTCTTTTGCTATGTCATATTAAAGCTTAATAATTAAACTACAGAGAATTATGCAAGCAAGGCCATTGGCGGATCTAGTACGTAAACTCGAAAGAAACTCAGAGGCGGGCCCCTAAGATGATTTCTTATCTTCTAATCTTCATAGTACCAAAGGCTCTCGAAGTTCCTAATTCCTTCCCTCTATCTTTACAGGAGGCGCACGGATTGAATTGATGCTCGTAGGACTATTAAGGGGATTAATAATATAAGATTCTTACCTATTATACTAACACTGGTAACATCCAATATAAAATTTATCCTAATAAACCAAAAAAGACAATTGACCAGCACTCATTTGTTTATTGGGCCGTTGACATGGGTGCCCATAAGGGGGAGGGAGGGGGGAGGGTGCCCCCCCCCTCCTCCCTGGCTGAATGATGTTGCCTTATTTTTATATTTTTGTTCTGAACTTTCTATTATATAGCGTTAAAAGTGCCAATTAGACGAGGATTGCCCCCCCCTGGAATTCAGCTTATGGGCGCCCATGGCCGTTGAAGAGTGGAAGCCTGCCATTAGAGGTAGTAGAGCCCCCTAATATGCAGGGGCATCAATTCGCAAAACCGTAGGTGAGGGGGTAAAATATTTTTTCAAAGCCAAGGAAGGGGAAGGGGCAATTTCGTTTTTTTTTATAACTGTCAAAAAAGATACTTCTCAAAATAAAGAGAGGCGATTGCCCCCTGCCTCCCCCTCCTGAATTGAAGCCCCAACTAATATGCAAGTATTTAAGTGTAGACTGATCAGCACACCATTTTATAAAAGTTTGTTTACAACCCGGTAGGCCGTCAATTATATTTGCGTGTTTGCTTGCTTATCTCTTTTTCATTTATTTGGATTTTCTATCATTTCTTGTTTTGTGATTATTGCAGTAGGTATTCTTAGACAAACATTGTGCTTATTATTGTTTACATTAATCACAGATAAATTTACAAATAAAAAAAGAAATACCTCCTCAGGAATATCAGCTTCTGCAACTTCCTGGAGAACAGTTTTCAGTTCACTATCCCTAATATACACAAGCATATAGGCGTTAGTGCATTGTTTGGCTGTCAATGGACTGTCCTCATCTGGTCCACCGAAATTATTATCAACTGCTTCACTCTTAGTGCATTTGGACACGACGTCATCGTCAAACTTACACCACTACAATAAACAACTGTTTTTTAAAAATCAATATGACAGAGGCAGAGACGAATATGGGTATTAGGTATCTTAGAAAGAGAGAACTAATTTAAAAAAAAGAACAAAATATAGAACAATAGCTAGCCATTAATTTCTAGATTAAAATGGCTAGCCATTAAGCTCTAGGGAGCCTGCGAGGCTGAAAATAAGCAATGAATCAACCCAAGGGGAAAAACAAAATGGGCGAGGGGGGGGGGGGGTCAGAGATTTCTGAAACAATCTAGCATTAATAGTTGGGTAGTATCCAGGATTTTTGAGGGGGAGGGGGGTTAAAAAATATTTTTTTTAGCCACACCGGCCAGCCATAATGTAAACAACCACCTCCATTTTCAGCGCGAACAGAAAGTTTCAAGAAAATGACAATATTTCGGTTGTCTTTTCGGATACGGTCCTGATTAAAGCCATTTTTACATCACGTGGTAGCACGGTTACTCGGTTAAATATAGTATAACAGTTATAATGCCACTCTTTAGAACATGATCTTCAAACTTACATTGCTAAAAGATAAACTTTAATTAAAATCAACGTGGCAAAGACGGATAGAAATATGGAAATTAGACACTGTGAATGAGGGCTAGGTCTTTTCCGAAGCCGATTTGGTCAAGTCGATTTTTTTAGGTTTTACCATCAAAACCGTTGTTCAGCCTCGTATGGTACAATGGTTATTCAGTTTAAACATCACACCATGGTTACTTTTTTCTATATGTAAAATATAGCCTCTTGTACCGGGTAATTATCCTGATGATTTGAAATAGCTGACTGGACATACTGTTTCACATTTTTCGCTAATACTTCGCAAAATATGCAAATACTTTTTTTTACGCACAAATTGTATATAACGCACTACCAAAACTTGGGTATTCGGCTATTCATCCTTTCGGAATCATTGAATTCAGTTGGCCAATTTAAACGTGTTAGCTAAATCAGCAACTTAATTTAGTTCAAAATTAAATTTAGGTTCAAATTGCCCGATTAGGAGACCAACGTCATCTATAGCTTATCTTGGATTAAAAGGGGATTAATTCATTGCTATTCAAGGTGATTTTCCCCTTTCTTCATATTTATCAATAATGTGCAATTATTGTATACCGAATTTCAGCTTTTTCATGTTTATTATCGTTAGAAGAAAAAGAACAAATGTCTTCTCAAAATCTTGAGGGAAATTATCTTCCTTATATACAGGGTTTCCTCCTATAATCCTCCTTATATAATATAAGCTTTCGTCAGGGTCTTTTCCATTAAACATTCTGTTACTAACTTGCTTTAATAACTGAGTCCATTTTAATATTTAAACTCACTGCGTCTGAGCAGGTAATTATCCCTGTTTTTTTTTTATACTTTTATATCCCTGTTTTTTTCCATGCACCATGTTTGAAAACAATAATTTTATTTGGTTGTTTTTGTGCCTAGTCAATGTCAAAAATCTTTTGAAATTTGAGAAAATAGTGCATGTTAAAGCGTTGAACATGCTTCCACAGGAGCTAAATGTAGGAGTGCCTTTGGGTCTCTCAAAAATAATTTAAAGAAATATTCAGTTAAAGGTCAAAAAGTTGGAGATAATTTAGATTAAATAAATTTTTTAATTTTTCCTTTGAATATTAATAAAATTTTTGTTAGTTGAAATAGGCGACATGATTATACGTCCGGGGAGGAACCCTATTATTAAGGTTAAGTGAATGCTGAGAAAGCATGTGGTTAACTCAAAGAGTGAAGTGGGAGCCGTGCTATAGGTTTCTGAAGAATATTTATTTTCATGGGTTTCAGCATGTTTTTTTTTGTCACTGAGCAGTATATTTTAAGTTTTTTTTGTTATTAATTAAACTCGAGTTGTATAATATACTGTCATTATTATCAATCAAACCAATCAAGAGTTGCATTCTTTTTACAGGCCAAAAATAGTGCCAACCATCAGGCTATCTGATGCATTCCGGCAAGGTTTTTCAAAGAAATAGGTTATTTGTCTCTCCCTAGATAAGGAATTATAGACCAGCTTTTAAATTATGTCCCAGAAATAGGCCAAAACAGTTAATACAGCGTCTTTTTTAACACCGAAATATAGGATATTAATCACCTAAGCTTTGATAGACCTTGCAGTATACCTAGAAGCCCTGAGTAAAAAATCTAGTGAAATGAATAACTTGGTGAGACTCCTCAAATCTTTGTATGTAATCATTTGCAAGGGCATCTCATTATATATATTGTATTTTCTTAAACACATAAACAATTTTATTTTTGTCACAGAGCAGTATATTTTAAGTTTATTTCTTTTTCATTAATTAAACTCGAGTGTCATTATATATTGTCATTATTATTAAATATGTTAAAATTTATGTCATTAATATATTAAATTTATATTAAAAATTATTAAATTTATGACAAATAACGAGAAAGCTCATTCTTTGTTAAGACAACTATTTAAATATTTTTTTTTTTACAAATTATTTTTGGTCCAAAAACCTACAGGTTAAAGTCTCCATCATCACTGGTTGGATGACTTCAGTAATAAATTATAACTACTACTACTATAACTGGCAACTCACTGCAGTGTCAAGATGCCTGAGGCCAACTCAGCTGCGAACGTTCTTCCTTAATACCAACGTACCCAAAGCATTCCAATTTACACCCTCCCAGAAACTTCCCATTTCTTTACGTTTTCTCCGTATGGTATCCTCCCTCCCCAGACTGTTTAGCCCTAGACGGTTGGCCGAAAAGGACAATCTTCGGCAATCTGTAAACCTTCATCCGTAGAGCGTGTTCTAGCCATCCCAAACATCCCCTCATTATAGCCCTAGAAAGCAGGGTAGAACCACATTTTTCGTACAACTTATTGCTTGAAATAGGGTCAGTAAGACGGGTGTCCAAAACAATCCGTAGACAATTCCTCCGGAAAACATAATAAATCCTCCTCCGTCTTTCAGAGCAACCAAGTTTCCTAACCATATTTAACTCATGTCATCACTGCAGCTTCCAATGTTCTAATCTTGTTTCACGGACTTGTCTTCCCATTTTTCCATATTTTTTTTCAATTGTGAAAAACATAAATTGGTTATTCTGCTTTTAGATTAGACGGATTAATAGATTAGACGGACTAAAAACAAGGATACATTTTTTTTTTGAAATTACTGCAATGTGTAACATTTAATAATACAAATTGGGAGATGATGAGGGTAAAAAAGGGGAAGGGGGGACAAATCTTTAGCGATTCTCCCTTTCATCACTATCATCACTGGTTGCATGACTGTTGCAATAAATTAAAGAGAAGAAAATAGCTTTAAAGATAAAACCTTGACGAGATGTAAAAAAAAGTTTAAAAAAATACTATGTAAAAAAATTCCAAAAACGGGGGGGGCCTTTGGGGGCACGGGGGCCCTTTGGGGGCACAGGGGGCCCTTTGGAGGCACCGAGTGGCCCTTTGGGGGCTTCGGGGGCTCTGGGGGGCGCTTTGAGGGCATCAGGGGTCCGGGGGCCCTTTGGGGGCATCAGGGGGCCCGGAGGCCCTTTGGGGTTGGGATAGGGGACCTTACAACACTGTTCAAATGGAACTTGTGTATTATAACGACCACAGAGTTTCCAAACCAAAACGGATAAAACTTTAAAGACCAATAGAACTCTCCTGAAAAATGAATTTTTCTTTGACATTACTATAAAGAGTAACATTTTATTATAGGAACTGGATTCATGAGGATATGAAAACGTAAAAGGAGGGGAAGACTAATCCCAACTGATCAATCAGTGGCTCTGATCTCGAGCTTCACCGAAGTTCAACCACGAAAAGTGTCCTAGTTGAACTTCCCTGAAGTAAGGATGCTGGGACCGTTTTAAAATTTCTCATTTTAATTTTAATGGTTGAATGTTATTGTCACTCTCTTTCCTTTTATATATTTATGTTTTGCAAAGGACGACCCTTGGACGTAGGATCGAAATATTCATTCAAATATAGGATTCCCCTGTCTTGCCAAATTAATTCCCTATTGTTCTTCTTGTTGTTGATGTTTATGATGGAAAGGCAGTGTGGTCTTCGTCGCTATTTACATCACTTGTAACATAACACGTCCATTGTTTTGTAAAAAGTGACTACAGCAATCCAATACAACACAACAAATAGCACAACACACCATAATAAATATCAAACAGAGCTTTTAACGGCAGGTTCCCATTTGACTAGCCGCTTACTTATCGTGATCTACCTACCACTGGCAAATGAAGCGCATTTTTTTTTTTGGGGGGGGGGGCTTTTTAGAGCTTGTTTTTCTATTTTTTTCGATTTATTTCTGCATGTCAAAGGCAAATTAAGAATCTTTTTTATTGTCTAATTAAGCGGGTTTTTTTTGGCTGTTTTTCCAATTTGCTACTACGTAATAGTGGCAAATTAAGTGCTTTTTTTTTTTTTTTTTTTAGCTATTTTAGAGTCTTATTTGGGTTATTTTTCCAATTTACTTCTACATACACCTGATAAATTAAGCGCCCTTTTTTGGCTATTTACCGCCTTATTTTGGGTATTTTCCAACTTGTTTCTACCTGCCACAAGCAAACTGAAGGTCTCTTTTTTGTGTATTTTCCCAAAGTCACTTCTACCCACCACTGGCAAATTAAACACCTTCGTTATAGTTTTTTTTGTCCTTTTTTGGCTATTTTGCCTATTCACGCCTACCTACCACTTGCATATTAAGCGCCTTTTTGGCTTTTTAGGACTTTTTCTATTACTTTTTCGACTTACTTCTTGCCGAAGTAGGTCTTAAGGTTTTCTTATTGAATCGTTTTCCATCGAAATGACGGGTAACATTTTCAAATGGGTGACGGGTAACGTTTACAAAAAAAAGTACAAAGAAAACGCCATCTTGCATCCTTCGATGCCAGATGACAATATCTGTACTTGCTTTGGAAACAAATGATGGATGGTTCAAGTTTTATATTAATAAATAAAAAAAAACAAGTTTTTTAAACTGAAAGTAAGGAGCGACAATAAAACTTAAAACGAACAGAAATTATTCCGTATATGAAAGGGGCTGTCCCCTCCTCAACGCCCCGCTCTTTACGCTAAAGTTTTTTATTGTTTAAAAAAGTAGAGTTGTGAGAAACAGTCAAAATTTAGCGTAAAGAGCGAGGCGTTGAGGAGGAGACAGCCCCTTTCATATACGGAATAATTTCTGTTCGTTTTAAGTTTTAATGTCGCTCCTTACTTTCAGTTTAAAAGACTTGTTTTTTTTATTTAATTTTTTAACGTTTTTGAATAAATGAAGGTTTTGATCTTGGCTCACCGTACATGAATAATTAAAACAAAATTTTCATATTAATTTACTTTTATTTAGTTAAATGGCTTTCTCGAAACTTGTTTAATTATATTTACGAACATTTTTATTAGTAATAAATATACGTAGCTTACGAATTAACTTATGTAACGAACTTCTATATTCATATATTTTTAATATGTTTATTAGGGGATTCGCCCCCTAGTCAATACCTTGCTCTTTAAGCGAAGTTCGAATTGTGTTCCAATTCTTTAAAAACGACCGCTTAATCACAAAGGCCGTTAATTAGAATAAATAGCTCTTGTGAAAGTACTAAGAAATCTTTGGCTTAAAGAGCGGGGTATTGACTACGGGGTGAACCCAATCATATATGTAATATTTTCTGTTCGTTTGAAGTTTCGATGTTGCTGCTATTGCAGTTGAAATACTTGTTTTCTTATATTAAATTTCTGATCTTTTTTTAAATCATGCAGGGAAGTCCGGCGTCCCCTTCATAGCAATGTCCCTTCCCCCATTAAAACTTCCTTCATTGAAAGATCCTCCCACAAACCCCCCGACCCCCCCCCACACTACCAGGAAAAATCTCCCCTGAAAACGTCTGTATACTTCCAAATAACCAATACTATATGTTAACATTGGGTAAACTTCATAACTTTCAGCCCTCCCCCCGGGAATTTCGGGGGATTAAGTCATCCTAAAAAACATAATTATATTATTTTCGAACGTGTTGAACAAAATGGCTATATCAAAATTTTGATCAGGTGACTTTGGGAAAAAAGTTAGCGTGGGAGGGGGCCTAGTTGCCCTCCATTTTTTGGTCACTTAAAAAGGGCACTAGAACTTATAATTTTCATTCCAATGAGCCCTCCCACGATATTCTAGGACAACTGGGTCGATACAATCACCCCTGGAAAAAAAAAAAACAAACAAAAAAAAACAAACAAACAAATAAACACCCACCCGTGATCTTTCTTCTGGCAAACAATGCAAAATTCCACATTTTTGTAGCTGGGGGCTTGAAACCTCTACAGTAGGGTTCTCTGATACGCTGAATATGATGGTGTTATTTTCATTAAGGTTCTATAACTTTTAGAGGGTCTTTCCTCCTTTTTTTCAAAATTTTGATGGGTACACTTAAACTTAATTAAACTTATATATTTGAAATCAGCATTAAAATCTGATTCTTTTGATGTATCTATTTGTATCAAAATACCGTTTTCTAGAGTTTCGGTTACCATTGAGCCGGGTCGCTCCTTACTTACAGTTCGTTACCACGAACTGTTTGATTTGCCGTTTCGGCAGTTTTCGGCCGTTTAATAGGCGGTTGCTGTTTGGCACGCTGATAAAATCAAAAAGCTGTATGTCGTCTTTACAACTGAACACGAAATACTCTTCATATCGAACAGTTCGTGATAAAGAACTGAAAATAAAGAGGGCCCAATAGTAACCGTAACTCTAAAAAAAGATTTGGTAACAATTAATGCATCAAAAGAACTGGCTGAAACTAAAAGCATGAAAACATTTACCTGATTTTCGAAAAAAGGGGAAAACACCCCCTAAACGTCCAACAATCTTAATGAAAATCACCCCATCAGGTTCAACATATTAGATAACCGTATGTAGAGGTTTCAAGCTCCTATTTACAAATATATGGAATTTTGCATTGTTTTTTTTGCCAAAAGAAAGATCACGAATGCATGTTTATTTGTTTGTTTTCCCCAGGGGTGATCGTGTCGAACCAACAGTCCTAGAAGACTCATTAAGGGAGAGGGGAGAGGACTCTTCAGATTAATTTCTATTTCAGAAAATTGCTAGAACAAGCTCCAAAGGGCCGAATTCGAATTTCGGGGTCAATTAATAAAACACGGCAAACAAAAAAGCAACAAAAACTAAAAGACTGGCAAAAGAAAGCCGTAACATATTAAAAAGATATAAACAAGTAAAATTCCATAAAAAACAAAAAAAAATATAAAGAAATTTTTGAAAAAAAGGGATAATGAAAAAAGTAAGGGAAAAAAAACAACAAGGGAATAAATTAAAACATGGGCAGCACCAATTAATAAGAAAAAGGACACTAGAGGAGTGTTTTGCTTATTTTTCCGTAGTGTATTTTTTCATATCTGCAGGTAAAGCCGTGAAGGGTGGTACAAGACAGGAACAGGCTGAGAAATGGTCCGAGGACAAAATCTGGGTAGGGAGTGTCTTTTCGAAAAAAATATGCTCCGCGGGTTTTTTTTTTGATTTTTTTTTTCTTTATAACGGCGGCACAACATACCTCTCATGTAATCAAACGCTTCTTAAAGAAACTGCAATAGTATGTATTTCTCAAATTTTAATGGCGGAGCAAAACAAACTATCTTAAGTCAAAACCATCATAGCAGCTGGTATTTAGAATTTACCCTTAGACCTGGAAAGTTTCACCCTTTCAACTTAAGACCAGTACAGAGACTTACCTTCCCGTCCCCTTTTGGGTTTATGAACACAACATAATGACCCCCATGATTATCACCAGAGTGAACAAGAACTGCATGAAGAGTATATGTTGCTTTAGATTCTGGATCAGGACTCTGTATAAACTCCGTTAAATCTAACTTCTCATAAAATTCAAACCTGGAAACAATTATATTTTTATTTACATTATAATTATAAGAATAATTATATTATTGGTTTGGTACTTGTATAATATACCCACTGCCTAATATTCTTCTAATATGTTTCTCTGACGCTCAGTCCTAAAGAAATATACAAAAGTAAGATACAAATATAATACTTAATAAACAAATTTGGGCTATATGTTTGCATATGGGGTGGGGGTGGGACGGATGATACAGTATAGCGGGTCTGTATGCCTATTTTGTTAGGTACAATTATTTTGCATATTATTTACTGAGGATTATTTTCTAACTTCAAACTGTCCAGATACTTTACTCCCCCCCTAATGTGCAAATATATAGCCCAAATTATATATTTTCCATCTATTCTGTCACTTCTCTTTGTCTCATGCTAAGCTGAAAGAAACTAACAAACAAAACCGGTTCTATAATGCGTCAATGAATGAACAACTTGAGCGATATTGGGTTTATCATCCAAGTACCATTAATTTTTTGAAAAAATTAAATCCAGCACACAAAACACAAAAATCAATCGACTACTTCCACGAATAAAATGTTAAAAGCAAAAAAAAAAAAAAAAAATATTTCAAGAAAGGGGGAAAACAGACCCCAGAAGAGATTTAATCTTGTCGAAATTTACATTTTACATTCTAATAGTTATAATTCTATAGAAGTATTCTAATTAGAATTGTTTATTATTCTAATTTATTCTATACTACTATTTAAAAATTCTATACTACTATACTAAAAATTCTATAGTAGTATATAGTATATAGAATGAATTATTCTATATATTGAATTATTCTAGTTATAATTAGAATTATTTCTGTTATTGACCCCTTAGTTTTCCAATATGATACTGGTTAAGTTGTTTTTGCTCTTAGCATTATTTATTGTTTTTTTTTTCTTCTGTTTTTTTCTTCTTTTTTTTTTATTGTGCTTTGTGTTGATTATCAAACAGATGATTATGATATTGTGTGATATGATGGTCGTGATATTGTTGTGTTTGTTTTCTTTTTTTACTTTTCACAACTCCACAGTGTCATTCCCTATGTTCATTTGTGGGTTATGAATAAATAATTAAATTATCCGTATCTGAGGCAGCATTATCCACTGCGGTACTGAAGCAGCGCTGTCATAATTTGGAGTACGCTCTTACTACAGAGTAAAAAACCAAATAGAACGTAAAAAAAATCAAAAAAAAAAACGTGCCAATTGGACCCATATTCGGCCTAATTATACCTGAAAACAACCAATTTCTAATATTTTTCTTTATTATTTTCTCAAAATTATAAAGTTTTTGGGGCAGTATAACATGGATTACATTTTCATCAGTGCTGCTACGTTGAACCAAACAATAAATAAACATAACTAATCTTTTAAATTTGACACCGCTTTTCGTCGGTATAAACTAAAAAAAATAATAATCTGTTTATTCCCAAAGGCATCTACACCCAAAAGGGAAACTACATTTTAAGGTGTCTGGTGCCACGTGTTTCCCCCAATTTTGCACCTTTGTTATTATTTTTACTGCTATTACTGTTATTTTATAATATGATTTTTTTATAAATATGATTAATTTAATTAGCATAATTGGTAAAACTAATATAATAACAAGTGTCTTATCCCAGTTCCTGACAAAAAAAAAAAAAAAAAAAAAAAAAAAAAAAAAAAAAAAAAAAAAAAAAAAAAAATGAAGCTTGTAAAAATGACGACGACTGATTAACAGAAGTCGTGGTGTTTGGAGAAATGTTTGCTGCTGTGGTGGCGTCAGGTGGCTCATCTTGCGATGTCCACCCATCTTGCGATGGCTACTCATCTTGCGATGAGTAGCCAGTAGGCGTAGTATAAAGCGACATACATATGTCATATGTCATTTCCTGAACAGAAAAATGATCACGGAGCGGAAAAAAACAAGTGTTGCCAAACGCTAGGTGGCTTTGATAGCTTTTTGTCGACACTAGCACCAGTTCCAACTCTAGTAAATCACACAAACTCTTTGCATAACGCACCAAAGCAGATGAAGGGTAGGGGGGATTATGCCCTCAACTTACCTATCATTCAACTTAACTATAAACTTACCCGACTTCCCTATCATCGCTATTTTGCTATTTGAGCTTAGTTCTTAGCTAAGTGGGTTCATTTTTTTCAAAATATTTCAGCTTATATATGATGCCAAGTTAATTTTATAGATAAGGCTATAAAGCGGATGGAGGGGGGGGGATTGTGCCCCCGACTTACCTATCATTAAACTCATCTATGAACTTACCAGACTTCCCTATCATTGCTATTTTTTATTTGAGCTTAGTTCTTAGCTTAGTGGGTTCATTTTTTTTCAAAATATTTCATCTTATATATGATGCGTTATTTTATACATAAGGCTATAAAGAAGATGGGGGGGGGGGGATTATGCCTCCAGACTTACCTATCATTGAACTTAACTGAGCAATCAGTAATTGGATCGTACTGAAAGCGCATTAAATGCAGATGAAGTACAGGTGGGAAGGTTTGAAATATCACACCCTTTTCAGCCTCTTGAAGGCCATGCTCACCGGCATCATATTTATTATCCCCGTCTAGTGTTTCTGTGGTGATGTAGTCTTTGAATGACTCGTAAACTGAAAGTACGTAAAACGTAAGTTACACACATTACGTGAGTAAAACGTAACAGACTCTTTTCAAACTGGAATTACGAACAGCTAAATAGCTACGATATATTTTTTCATTGTAAAAAATAGTTGTAGACAAGTCCAATATTCAAATATTTGATAAAGGGGATGGGGGTGTCTGAGGACTTTTATGTGGCAGATATGGAAAAAAAAACATCATCTTGAGCCAAGCCAATTCTTCAAGGTAGGGGGTTCTCAAGCCCAGCCGACATGAAGAGAAGGGGGTATACCCTGTGTACAGGTATACCGTAACCGTTATTTCGATATATTGTAGCCTGATAATTTTATCTGATAATCTTAATAATTGCCTGAATATAGATGGCCGGACATGATCCTAAGGAGGTGGCCCAAAAAGGCGTTATTTTGTTTTCTTTACGCTTTTTTTTACACACTATTCTTGCGAGGTCCGCGGAGCCAACCCCAGGGGGAAGATCCTCCACTTCCCATTGTCCTGTGTCCCACTGTGTCCATTTATTTGGACACAAGGGACACCGGCTAAGCTTTTTACAACAGAGTGGGGGGGGGGGGGATTATAGAAATTATCCGGGATGGCTAAGGTCTAAAAAAAAAATGTTTAAAAAACTATCATCTTTAAAAAACAAACAATAAAACTGCTAATATTGCATTAACAAAAAAAAATTTCACGTAATTGTGCCTTATGTGTTAAAACTTATGGTACTTCCACTAGGACAAACATTTCCCTACTACCTTGCCTCAATATCTAACGGAATAGAGCCAGATGGATGAAATTTCCGGTGATATAATAAAATCACAGTTAGTGCCCCTTTCAAAGGGATCACGAGGATTTGGAGGAAGCAAGCTTTCCTCTCCTAGCCTTTTCTGCTCAGTTTCCCCTGTAAGGGACCTAAAAATTGTGATAGTCATTTTTTTTTCAAAAATTTGTTTTCAGAAAAGCATTAGTTTTTCAAAATTCTACAAATAGCCAATAGGAAACTATCATGAGTTGGCTTAGATGAACTAATTTGGCAGAAAACGCTAAAAAAGGATTGGCAGAATATACTTAAAAAGCGATAATTCTTTTCATTTTAAGTTTTTAATTATCTTTTTACTTCCATCAAAAAAGCTAGCCTAAAAAATAACAATGTAACAAGGGTTAACAAAACTTTTTAGTACCAAAATGTCAAAATGAGCAAAAATTGATATTTTTTGTATTCCATCAATCAACTGGAATCTAAAAAATATTTGACTCGTGTTGCTCCACAGCACTCATGTTTTCATCCCCCATGGCCCAATTACATGATAGATAAAGCCTTACTTTTTTCCCTTGCAGATTATATCATACATTATTTGTGTGGATTTGGCAATGTTCTCTATGTTTTCCATTTAAAAAGCAAATCATACAATAATTTGAAATAGACATTGTCAGAGCCTAGACATTATCATTTTCAATAAAATATTTCTCAAGAGGTAATGAAAAGAAATAGCCTTTCTGTATTTTATGCATAACATAAAGAAAGAAAAACGAGCAAAAATGGGGTTTTTAAAGGCCAAATGAAAATACTGGAAAAACATAAAAAAGCGAATATTTCGAGGGGACAAACGCCTCTATTCTTCAGCGCGAAACGAAAAATATAATCAATGCGAGTGCCTAAGAACAAATAAACAAATAAAACGCGGAAAGTCAACGTGAATGTAAAAAAAAAAAAAATTAAAAAAAAAAAAAAATTTAAAAGATGAATAAAAATCAATAAAAGCCAACAATATTTAAGAATTAAAACCAAATACCTAACAACAATAAAAGTGAGTCATTCACCAATATCCGTGATTTGCAAAGAAATTCAAAATTGGACCGCCTTTTTTTGTTCTTGGTTTGTTCTTTGGCATTCGCATTGATTATATTTTTTCGTTTCGCGCTGAAGAAGAGAGCGCTTGTCCCCTCGAAATATTCGCTTTGTTGTGTTTCGCAAGTATTTTCATTTGGCCTTTAAAAACCCCATTTTTGCTCGTTTTTCTTTCTTTATGTTATGTCAGCCAATGTGGTTTAAGAAATTATTTTATGCATCGTGTCATCACATTATGAAAATAGTTAGTTCAGCAGAATCTGAACTGAAATAATTAGCGGGAGGAGGGTGGGGCAGGGAAAAAAAATTTGATGTCCACGGTACTTTCAAGGGAATTTTCTCATAGATCTACAAGTCTCACAATATTTTTTTTTCTAAAATGCATGTACATTAATTATGTATTTTTTTTTGTGTTTCACTATGTGGCATTTTTTTTTTACCAGAAGTTACTTTTTTGTACTTGCGTTTATTTATGTTACCTTTGTTTGTTTTACTATGTCAGTTTTTTCTTATTCTACTATGTAACTTTTTCCTCCATTGTTTTATACGAAATACCTTCGTCACTTCATAAATTTACGTCACTCGGTTGCTTTGACGTAAAAACTTCACAAATATTAAAAGTGGAGAGAGTTATATTGACTTCAGAGGGGCATATTCCCTTTTTTTGGTTGGATAAAATCATTAAAAAATAATTATAACTTACTATTTTTCTTTCCTTTGATATTTAGTTGGATGTCATAGTAACTCTCGGCTCTTGATGACGTATAATTTACATGCTTACATTTGATGAATGACTGGAAAAGAGGGAATAAGCTATGAACAGCATGGAAGAACAAAGAAACAAAGAAATAAAACGAATAAAAAAAAGAAACAGAAAAAGAAAGATAGAGGAAGACGAAGAGAGAGGGACAAAGAGGAAAAGAGAAATTCGAGAGTGAAAAACAAATTATCAAATCGTGCAGAGAACAAAATAGTATATTTCTCCTTTACAAACATTTTTTTTACAATGGAGGGGGGGGGGGGGAGTGTAGCCTTCATACAATGTTTGAAATTAGTTATGGTACTTGTGGGATACACCCCCAACCACTCAAGTTGTTCATTCATTGACGCATTATAGAACCGTTTTTTTCCGTTAGTTTCTCTCAGCTTAGCGTGAGAAAAGACAAAGAGAAGAGACGGAATAGATGGGAATATATAATTTGGGCTATCTATTTGCATATTAGAGGGGGGGGGGTAAAGTATTTGGACAGTGTGTAGTTAAAAAACAATTCTTAATATATAATATGTAGAATAATTGCACCTAACACATGAGGAATGCAGACCCACTATGCTTTACCCCCCCCCCCCCTGATGTACAAATATATAGCCCAAATTTGTTTCTAAAGTATTATATTTTTATCTTACTTTAGTATATTTGATTAGGATTAATCGTCAGAGAAACATGTTAGAAGAATATTAGGTAGGAGGTATATCATACAAGTACCTTAGCTATTTTCCTGTTGTAAAACTTTCAAAACTAATGTCATTACTTATTGATGACGAAATTTTATCTTTTCATGTATAAACAATACAAAATTTTAAATTCGTATAATACAAAATTTAAAATTGTTCATAAAACAAAAGGGAACATCTCAATTCTTTCAAAAACTAGTTTCAATGTGATAAAGATCTACCTAATGTGTTAGCATCTATTGTTGCAATTACAAAGGCGCTCATTTTTATAGAAGGAGGGAAGGCCATCTGTGCTGTGGGGGGGGGGGGCAATGTCGACGAGATGGGGGGGGGGAGCTCAGGGTCTTGAACCTTTTGAAATCTAAGAATTTCCTAAATTTCTGGGCGCTTCTTATAGAAATTATCAAATTAAATTTGACTGAGTCAATGGGGGGAGAAAGCACAGAGTCAATAGAAATGAATTGGTCTAAATGGGGCAAATCGGTGTGGGCAATTTGCACTGTATACATAACTGAAGCCATTAGTGTGTCGACAATAATTTTATGACAAAGACTTCTCGAATGCGTCTGTATCTACCATTGCACTTGCAAGAGCATATTTATTCCCATAGAATGTATAGGCTATATGACTAACCAAAGTCATAACTATTCAGTTATACATGCTTGCTTGTACTTCAAGCAGGCCGCAAGCGTTGGCTCCGCCTGGTGTCCAGCGATTCCGACATGGCAGAGTCCCAGTTTTGTGTGAGTTTTGCTTGAACAGTCTCAGTCCAGTCCCAGGTCAGTCCAGTCCGGGTCAATCCCACGAAGTTCCGGTTTGGCTTGAACAGCTCAAGCACAGACTTATCCTCTCATGGCTTCTGAATCCACCGAGCGCTTCTAGGTCGGCTTTAACGACACTTGTTCAGGTTTTCTTCTACCTCCGATGCTCCAACTGCACTTGGGTAGGCTTTGTGGCTCCACTTAGTAGTTTTGGGGACAATTGTTTTCAGACCGTCTCAGGGCTGGGTCGAACTACCAGAGCCGTCTTTGTTTGATCACAGTACTAACATTAAGCTCAAGCTGGTATTTCTTCTGCAGCTCCGTATTTCCGGTTCGATCGTTAAGTCGGATCCCTGCGATTTGGCTTCAAAAGGTGTGCGATTTGGCTTCAAAATCAGAAATTGGATGTTGGCTGTTTTCACACTTCCTTAGCAATGCATTTATCGCCTGAATTTCTAGTCAGATTTAAGCCATCTGCTCAAATAACGATCTGCTCTTCCAAGTTTAGGTCTCGCTAGAGCTAAACAAAAAGACTATTCATTTCCAACATTGTCTCTAAGATGTTTGCATATGATAAAAAGTTAACAAATGTTTGATAGGGTGCCGTGGACTAGACACTTAAAGTTCGACAGGTTTTTCCTTACTTAAATCCTATTAAAACAAACTGTTTTCGCAATAGATTTTAGCACCAATTTTAAGTAAAGGATGAAAATTTGACATGCGCCTTTTCGTTCTGAGCACAACAATGTAATTTTATTACCTAAAATAAATAAATAAACTAAAAATGATAAAAAAAAAATGGACAAAAGCGTGAAAATTCCCTTAAGTTCTGATATGAGCATCATTATTATTAACATGTGTCTTTTTGTTTTAAGCACAGTAATATAATTTTATTATCTAAATTAATAAATAAACTAAATGTAAAAAAAAGCTGATTTGAACATGACTCTTCACAGGAATCACAGAAATACGGTAAAAAATAAAACAGATCTCAAAGTCAAATTTACGATGGTGCTTGTTAATTACAGAACACAATTAAGAATTTGATCTGAATGTAAGATATGAGAAAACCAGTTACATAGCCACAAATACAAGCGACTGGTGACAGAATGCATTGGACTTGCACAATCTGGGATATATATTTGCACATTAGGGCGGGGGGGGGGGGGTAAAGCATAGCGGGTCTGCATACAAAATGTGATAGCTACAATTATTTTGCATATTATGAAGTAAGAATTGTTTTTAACTTAGCGCTGTTCAAATACTTTACCCCCACACAGGTAATGTGCAAATATATAGCCCAAATTATATTAGTCCAATAAATTCTGTCAAATTAAATAAGTCATGTGGCTATGAAACATGAAACCGGTTTCTACAGATCTACATGTCAGAATTCTTGAATATATCCTGAATAATTAACAAGTACATATATGACAACTTATTTAAGTCATTAATATTCATAAAAAATCATTCGAAGCTAGTTGTTTTGAATGATATAATATTTTTATTTATTTAAAACTAACTTCTTTAAATTCTCATCAAGGAGGCACACTTGTGCCTCTATAAAGAGGCGACCCACCACAATGTTAAGCGATTTCAGGTCCTAGAGGTCGCAGAGAGACGGCGGTAATTGCATTTTGTAGCCCAAGCTCAAACTAAGAAACTTGTAAAATTTCATCCTCCTCCGACTTTATCTTCATGGGTTAAACTGGGCCGGAAGTTTCGACCCTCCCACCATAGCCCCCCTTTAACGTGGTTCAATTGGGCTGAAGTTTAGAAGTTGAGATTTCCTAGGGCCCGGGAACTTATCCTCGAAATTTCAGCTCAATCCGATCACTCCTTCCCTGTTTTCAAAAAACCAAATATAGCCACTTAAAATTCATCTCTTTTTTTTTTCTTAGCCACGCCTACAGGCCACAGTTGGCAACGGATCCGGTTGAATGAGGACTCATTCGAAGCAGAATTCGACCTGTTAGGGCCTTTTGATATTTTCAGACCGAAAAAATTATCCCCCGAATTTACATTTACGAAAAACCTCGTTTTCCTATATTAGCCCATGTTAATTTTTCCCTCCACAACCCCCCTTTAACGTTGTCTGATCGGGCTGAAATTTAGAGGATAAGCTTTCCTGGGGCCTGGGAGCTTATCGTCGAAATTTCAGCTCAATCTGATCACTCCTTCCCTGTTTTCCAAAAACCACATATCAAGATTTTTGGGAATTTGCTTGCGTCGAAAATACCTTCTATTTGCTAAACAACAATTACTATTGTGTTTGTATAGTCCAGCGGCTAAGACTTAAGACTTTCAGGCGGAAAACTCGGGTTCGATTCACCATCAGAGCAACTTTTTTATATACTTTGAAAAGAAACTCAGTTTCTTTTTTAAATTATTTGAAAAAAATTACGTTTTCTAAAGAGTTAAAGAGGCTGAGTTACAAGGTCGACCCTTAAAACGTACAGGGATTAGGAGGCACAGTTGGGGGGCTGTTAAAGAGGCTGAGTCACAAGTTCGAACCTTAAAACGTACAGGGATTAGGAGGCACCCTGTACGACGTGATTTGAGTATTCAGGAATTAAAAGCCTTAACACAAGAATGTTCAAGAGCGGGGGGTTTGGGGGGCGGCAGCCCCCAACTTTAACTCCTGACACGATCAGCTAACAGTTAGTCAAGCAATAATAAGTAATAAACTGTACAAAAACGTGCAGAAATTATTTGAAAAAAACTACGTTTTCTAAAGAGTTAAAGAGGCTGAGTTACAAGGTCGAACCTTAAAACGTACAGGGATTAGGAGGCACAGTTGGGGGGCTACCACCCCCAAACCCCCGCTTTCGCAGCCTTTAAATATAAAAAAAAATTTCTTTAAACTGAAAGTAAGGAGCGACATTAAAACTTAAAAAGAACAGAAATTATTCCGTATATGAAAGAGGCTGTGCCCTCCTCAACGCCTCGCTCTTTACGCTAAAGTTTTTATTGTTTAAAAAAAGAGTTGTGAGAAAGTCAAACTTTAGCGTAAAGAGCGAGGCGTTGAGGAGGGCACAGCCTCTTTCATATACGGAATAATTTCTGTTCTTTTTAAGTTTTAATGTCGCTCCTTACTTTCAGTTTAAAGAAATTTTTTTTTATATTTAAAGGCTGCGAAAGCGGGGGTTTGGGGGTGGTAGCCCCCCAACTGTGCCTCCTAATCCCTGTACGTTTTAAGGTTCGACCTTGTAACTCAGCCTCTTTAACTCTTTAGAAAACGTAGTTTTTTTCAAATAATCTATGATATAAGTCTAAAAAAAAAAAAAAAAAAAAAAAAAAAAAAAAAAAAAAAAAGCTTTGCCTCCTGAACTGGTCTTAGATTTGTTTTCCTATCAAGTCTCTTATAGAAGTAGTAAGTTTAGAGAGTATATTTCTTCATGTGGAAACAATAACTCTTTTGAGAGGAATCGGGGCTCCATCAAAATGGATCATGCTATGTTGTACTATGGATGATCCATTACTATGTATGATACATACTATGTGTCTCACCTCAATATCTGGTTAAATAATCTTGTCGTGCGGATCAAAGGCAGCGCAATAGCACTGCCTAGGTAAAGAACAATGTTGGCACAATGTATTTTTTTTCCTCCGTACCCGGGCAGTTCGTATCGAAGGAGTTGTCGTAGAAACTTCGAAAAGGGCTCGTTCGATTGGAAATTGGAGTGGCTAGTGCCTTTTTTAATAGTCGAAAGTGATTGGAGGGCACATAGCCCCCTCCCCCATGCCCATCATTCCCCCACATACATCAAGTCAAAATTTTGAAATAGCCATTTTGTTCAACATAGTCGATTTCCAGGTGGAAAACACATTTTTGAGGAGGACAATCCCCCTCAACCCTCGAGGCTAAGGTGTTGAGTTACGCCCTGGGGCCATATAAGAACGATGTTGGCACAATGTATTATTTATTTTTTTTCCTTTAGACCAGGGCAGTTCGTATCGAAGAAGTTGTCGTAGAAACTTCGAAAAGGGCTCATTCCATTGGAAATTGGAGTGGCTTGTGCCCTTTTTAACAGTCAAAAGTGATTGGAAGGCAACTAACACCCCTTCCACACCCACCAATTCCCGAAAGACATCCAATCAAAATTTTGAGATAGCGATTTTGTTCAGCTTAGTTGATTTCCAGATAAAAATTATGTTTTTGAGGAGGACACTCCCCCACAGAATTCAGGGCAAGGATTGTAAGTTATGCCCTGGGGGCACATAAGGTTTTTTATAGATGGCGTTGTCGTAAAAACTTCAAAAAAGGCTCATTCGAATGGAAATTCAAAGGGCTAGTGCCCTTTTTAACAGTAGAAAGTGATTGGAGGGCAACTAGCCCCCCTCTTACGCCCACCTTTTCCCCAAACACATCCAGTCAAAATTTTGAGATAGCCATTTTTATTCATCGTAGTTTTAAGTTCTGTAAATTAGGTCTTTAAGGATGACAACCCCCTCACAGCCCTCGGGGCAAGGGTTGTAAACTATGCCCATACAACGCGTTGTCGTAGAAACTTCAAAAAGGGCTCATTTGATTAGAAATTGAAAGGGCTTGCGCCTTTTTTAATAGTCGAAAGCAATTGGAAGGCAACTAGCACCTCCTCCACGCCCACCATTTCCCCAAACATATCCAATCAAAATTTTGACATAGCCATTTTGTTTAACGTAGTTAAAAGTTCTGGAAATTAGGTCTTAGAGGATGACTACCACCCTCACAGCCCTTAGGGTAAGGGTTTTAATTTATGCCCTGGGGGTATATAAGGTGCTTACAGAAAGTGTTGTCGTAGAAACTCAAAAACGGCTCATTCGATTGGAAATCGAAAGCCCTAGTTCTCTTTTTAATAGTCGAAAGTGATTTGAAGGCTTGACATTTTTATAGTAAAGATCGATGTGGGTATAATGTATTATTTTCTTGTTGTTGGTGTTGTTTAAACCAGGGCACTTTGTATCGAAAGAGTTGTCGTAGGAACTTCGAAAAGGGCTCGTTCGATTGAAAATAGAAAGGGCTGATGCCCTTTTCAATAGTCAAAAGTGATTGGAGGGAAACTAATCTCCCTCCCACGCCCACCCTCCCATTTGCGCATTATGTTTCAAAACTAAATGTTGCCTTAAGATTAAATCAAAATGCACTGTGTTAATGCTAATTCCCAATAAGGCATCTTAGCAGTATCCCAAGAACGACTGTTCTTGGGATGTTCGACTGTATTATGTTCAGACTTTCGGGGCTACTTCTGCTCTTAAAATTTAACCAAATCAAAATAGCGTAAGTGTATCCAACCGATCAAAGAAAGTAAACAGATTTTTTCCGAATGATATCGAATCTTCTATTTCAGGTCAACTAGAGGACGTATGAAACTAAATTAAAAACTGCTATTTGTGTCGAGATTCTTAAAAGGGTGCATGTTGTTAAAAATTGCAGAAAATTTTTCTCCAGCATACAAATAGCAGGCCAACTATAAATTCTTAAAAAAAACGAAAAGATTTAAAGTATGATTTCATTTTTCCCTGAAAAGACTATGTCAAAATAAAACGAACAGAAATTAATTAAAAAAACTTTTTCCACAAAATAAGTTTTTCAAAGAAAAGTAAAGAACTCCATTAAACGAAAAATGAGCAAAAATCAGAATCAGAATCATTTATTAACATAAAAGCTTTCGTAGTCAGGGTTTAAATCCCGACTAAATCGCGCTATTATTTACAAAGTAAACAAAGACACAAAAAATTAATACACATGTCACTTATTGTAGACAGAAACATAAAAAGGCACAAACGAATTGCTGAAGCGATTAGTGCGACACTTGGGCTGGGCTAGCTTTGTTGCTTTTGATCTTGTAGTTACTTTTTTTGTGAGCATTGAGGGTAATATATTTCTGTGTTTATCACTTGTCAGAAGAAACTGGCCAAATTTACAGATAAGTTGAAAACGGCGGTCGTGAAGTGACGGCAAATTTAGTTGACAGTGCTGATTCGTAATCGGTACATAATCTACCAAGCGTGAAACTACCACATATCAGCATCGATAAATAAATGAAACCCAAAACGAACAGAAATTACAATAAATAACCGAGTCAAACTCAAAACGAGCAGAAATTAACATAGGTTGGGCTCAAAACCCCTATGCCTTCCCAAGGCCAGAACATAATTTGCACTTTACTGTAAAAATACAAATGAATGTGCATTGTCAGTTTAATATACATATACTGATATTTAATAATCAAAATGTTAATATTATTTGATTTATTAAAGTTATAAAAGTAAAAACATTTATATTTTTTTCAGTAAAGGTAATTAATTCAGTAAAGGTAATTTTTTCAGTAATTAAGGAAAATTTTCAAAGGTTTCTTTCAAGTGTTTTGAGAGTTAAAGGTTTTTTTTTTTTAGTTGCTGCAAAATTAAATCTTTATTCCAAATGCTTCGAAAGGCAAGCATATACTTTATTTTTGATACACCGTCTTATCAACTCTGCACTTCTAACAACTTACACGTAGGAAAAACCGCGATTCTCATAATTGTTATTTGGTTCTTTCACAGCTATGATGTTTTTCAGGCAGTTAGACGTTTTTGTTATTGTTGCCACGTTGAATTGTTAAACAAATAAGCAGAACTAATTAGCTAGATTTGACAACACTTTTCATCCGAAGAAATTAAACACTAACAAACTGTTAATTCTAAAGATAACTACATCTTCAAAGGAAAGCTACACCTTCTTTCCTGTTCCTTATTTTTCATTCCTTTTCTTATTTACCTTTGTCCTTACTTTTCACCCACATGTCTTTAAATCTGACAGCCAATGCTACCAAAAACTAAATATCTGCATATGCAGATCTTTTTTCCATTAAAAATTGAACTCGCAGAATTTTCCTAATTATTAGAAATTAGGAAAATTTTAAAAACCTTATTTCCTTTTCCTTATTTTTCACCCACATGTCTTTTTTAATATGACAGCCACTGCTACCAAAAACTACATATCTGCATAAGCAGATCTTTTTCCATTAAAAATTGAAATCCAGAATTTTCCTAATTTTGTGAAGGTTTTAACGAATTTAATATTCAATCTTCACTGTACTTCACAATTTAAGGTGAAACCAAGAAAAACTAACTCAATGCCTAACTTTTTGAGGTTTTATTATGCCCTTACATCAGTAGCTGTTCTGGCCTCTCTTGCGTCCGAAGCAAAATGTTAATTAGCACCCCCCCCCTGTCTCCTGCTAATTTTCGTCGCTTTTTTACAGACCTTCTTGGCTGTCATTAACGTCCAAGGAGATCAGGTACACCAAACCTATGAACCTGGGCCACATTTCTTAATAAAGAAGTAGCCCCAAAAAGAACTTAAAATACCTTCAGAATACCAATATCACACTCTGTATATCAGTTTTATTCTGCTTTTCAGTTAGCAGGGCCGCAATTCTCAATAAAGAGATAACCTCAGAAAGAACTTAAGATACTTGCAGCATACCAAAATCACACTCTGCTTATCAGTTAAAAGGGCCATAATTCTTAATAAAAAGATACCCTCGGAAAGAATTTGAGATGCAGCATATCGAAATCACACTCTGCTTATAAGTTAGGAGGGCTACAATTCTTAATAAAGAGGTACCCTCAGAAAAAATTTAAGATACTTGCAGCATATCGAAATCATACTCTGCTTATCAGTTAGGAGGGCCACAATTCTTAATAAAGAGGTACCCTCAGAAAGAATTTAACATACTTGCAGCATATCGAAATCACACTCTGCTTATCAGTTAGGAGGGCCACAATTCTTAATAAAGAGGTACCATCCGAAATAATTTAAGACGCAGCATATCGAAATCACACTCTGCTGATCAGTTAGGAGGGCCACAATTCTTAATAAAGAGGTACCCTCAGAAAGAATTTAAGGTACTTGCAGCATATCGAAATCACACTCTGCTTATCAGTTAGGAGGGCCACAATTCTTAATAAAGAGGTACCTTCGGAAATAATTTAAGATGCAGCATATTGAAATCACACTCTGCTAATCGGTTTGTAGGACCACAATTCTTAATAAAGAGGCACTCTCGGAAAGAATTAAAGATACTTGGAGCATATCGAAATCACACTCTGCTTATCAGTTAGGAGGGCCACAATTCTTAATAAAGAGGTACCCTCAGAAAGAATTTAAGGTACTTGCAGCATATCGAAATCACACTCTGCTTATCAGTTAGGAGGGCCACAATTCTTAATAAAGAGGCACCTTCGGAAATAATTTAAGATGCAGCATATCGAAATCACACTCTGATTATCAGTTAGGAGGGCCACAATTCTTAATAAAGAGGTACCTTCCGAAATAATTTAAGATGCAGCATATTGAAATCACACTCTGCTAATCGGTTTGTAGGACCACAATTCTTAACAAAGCGGCACTCTCGGAAAGAATTAAAGATACTTGGAGCATATCGATATCACATTCTGCTAATCAGTTGTGCTCAACCAATCCCAGAGCAGAGACAAACAAAGCATATGGTAAAGCAGTAGACTGGTACAGATTAGCCACTACACACCTATTAAAATTCTACACTAAACAAACAAGTTTAGCACATCCTGCACGGATATTACTCGTGATCTGATCACAGAAAAGTAGACACATGCTTCTCAAATATTAACCGTAAGTAAAACCTAAGTAACGAAGCGAAAGACTTGACCTTATTTTTGTATAACCCTGTAAACATGTGGTACCAGGGCTTCTGGGAAGCTTACAAAACTAGTAAGGAGGCTTATAAAAACTAAATACAAGGCACTCAATTTTGATACATGTTCTTATAGGCTCAGCCCAAAGAGTATGGGTAGCTTGGAAGCGTGGAAACTGGCGTTAGTGTCAACAAATACCATCAATGCCATCTAGTTTTTGGGACATTTGCCATTTTCTTTTTATGATTATTTACAATAATTGTTTTTCTGTCAGGAACCGAGATCAGACACTTATTACTACACTAATTTAACCAACTACACACATTAAATACATTATCCTTATTATTACACTACAAAATACCAAGTGTCGCCAAACAAAAGATGGTGTTGAGAGTTCTTTTTGTCAACACTAGCACCAGTTCCCAGTATTTTAAGTTACCCCTGCTCTTTGGCCCATTTATAGCTAGAGAAAAGGTGGTCAAGGATCGACTACAGTGGAAATAAATTTTGATTTATCAGTAGGGTGTTGCCGACGTCAGAAATTGTGCTAAAATCGCAACCATCTACAAAAAGCATCCACGGATTTTTTCGTCACTGAGTCTCGAGAATACGTCCTGAGAGAAAACGAAAAAAAGTCCCGAAAAAACAACTATGCCTAATTGTAGGGAAAGGAATTAATACTATTCATGTAATGGAGGCTGTGTGAGACTTGAAATAATTAACAATTTAAATAATATCCTATTTATCAACTTATATTAATTTATTAATAACAATATAAACCTCTTACCAATGTTTTTCCTTCAAAAAGTTTGGGAACTGTTCCTTCAACACACGTACTTTTCATTTTGGACTCCAATTTATCAAGAAGCTGGAACGACAAAAATTATTTAAAATACATAGTCTTTACATTGAGTAGCCTTACTTTAAATCCCTTGTATCATTTTTTATTATATTTATTTTAATATATTTATTTTTTTTTACTTGTTTTCAAAATGGAATAAAGAGGTAAATATTTTTTTTCCCGAGAACCTACGAATACAGGTGAAAACAAGAATCACAAAACAAATACAGCTTTAAATAGCATGGACGTCAAATTGATCTAAGTTATCAATGCATCAATAAAGAGTCGGTAAGTTGATGAAAATCAGTGAAAAAGATCAAGTTATTCAAGTCCCAATCCGTTTTCTGCCCATCACTTTCACATATATTCATAGATTCTCGAGAAAAAATTACTTTATATTTTTTAGTCCCTTTTATTCAAAAAGGACCAAGTTATTCCAATCCCAATCCGTTTTGTGCCCATCACTTTCACGTATATTCATCGATTCTCGAGAAAAAATTACTATCTATTTTTAGCCCTGTTTGAAAACAAGTTTAAAAAAAATTTAATTATTTTCAACTTTTTAATCTTCTCCAAGACAAAAATTTGTCTGATCTAAGATTTGAACCTTACAGTTTACGTTTCCTGTGCTAGTTTTGGTATGTTATTTTCCTGATCTCCTGCAGTTTTAATATATCAACGGAAGAGGAAAGTTTTACTATTACTCCATAGCTGAGATTCAGTTCTATCCATCTACTGACTTAAATTCTTGAAATTCGGTGTGTGGAGTTGTTTAGAATAAAAATACACTGAAAATTGGTTTAAGATTGCTGAAAAAAGAGCGATTTTTCATTTTTTTAAGCTAGTTTACATCCCTTTATAAGAAAAAGTTTAAATAATGAGAATTTTTTTTAAAATAGTTTTAATACTGTCTGCAACTCTTCGTAAAATAAATTTTCCTTCACTTCCAAATCGTCAAAAAAATTCCAGCCTCTGTTATATCAGTTCTTATGTTTCTCCTATATCGTTTCTATCGTTTTTGTCCTTCGTCCAATAGCGTTGGACAACCCACCAAAATAGCGGTAAATCTTATTTCCATTATAGCGTCACAGAAATAATAAGTAGCTAATAATTGTGCTTTATGGCCATCCATTTCGGGTCAAACGAAAAAACCGGACGTCCGGACAAAGAGATAGTTTATAGGAAATTGGAACTTTATGAGAGGGGTTAAAAAAAAGAAGCTTTGAACAGACTGGGGTGGAGAAGCGTGCGCAGTTGTGTTGGCCCTAGGCAGCTTGGTGATATGGTAAGTGGGTACTAGAAGTAATAGTATAATAGAAACATTGAATATTAAGTGATAATGTAAAAGCAAGAATATAAAAAAATAAAATACAAAAGAAGAATAAAGAATACAAAATGAAAATACTCTTGAACACCATGTTGCATAAGAGTTTCTAAAGCTTCCTAATCTAAAGGAGCGTCCGCAGTTGTGTTAATCCCAGACAGGTCGATGCTATAATAAGGGACTACTAGTAGTATTAGTAGAACAGGAACATTAAATAAAAAGTGACAATATAAAAGGGAGAATTAAAAAGAATATAAAAGAAATAGAATAAAATTAAAAAGGAGAATCAAGTGTACTTGTTAATTAAATGAAACATCCCCAAGAAGTGAAGTTAATCCTAATGAAATATAACCTTTAGGTTTCTCAAATCTTACATTCAGCAAACTTCTCGACTTTCTTTTGTTTAATTAAAAAATACCAAAAAAAAAGAATATAAAAGAAGAACAAATGACTTACAACTCGAAGAAACTCTTGAACATCATGTTGCATAAAAGAGTCTAAAGTTTCCCATCCAAAACTTTTTGTTAATTTTTTAGTACCAACTGGCTTGTCGCTAAACTGTAGTTCGTAAAATACTCGCTGTAAAGCCAACGCTACACTTCGAGTCGAGTCATCACTCTAAGTTGGAATTTTGTAAACACCCTAAAAATACACGAAAAAAAAAAAAAATCTAAATAGACAAAAAAAACATGTTAAAAAAAAATAAATAGACATAAGGATAAATAAATAAAATAAACGAAATACAGACTTCACAGACAATAAAACATGTAGACTGAAAAATGGCAAAGTGAAAAAGAAGGTAAAGGATGCGGAACTAGACCCTTAAGGTCCGAATCGGCGGTGCTGATCTACGTCTCAGGGCCCTTCAGCCAGGAAGTGCAATAGAGGGATGGGGCCAGCCATCCAGTGCTTTCGTACACTCTTCCTGTTTATTTTCCCCGGATATTTCCAGGTACCCATTTAGAGCTGGGTCAGCTCTGGCTGAGCTTACAGAGTCACGCCACTAACCCCCATCCCAAACCAAATAATAGGGTACACCAGGATTCGAACCCTCGCCTTTTTCCTTTACAAACTCTTTCGGTACGCCGTGATGAATTGCGTTTCAAGTTTAGTGTCGGTATTTTGGCAATTCCGCGGCTTCGTGAAATTCCACCCTCTGAGTATCTCCCTTCGCGTCACGGGTTTCCGTGACAAGCACCTGAACCGGTGCCTAAAATTCAGGCGATAACAGCAAGCCATGTGCGTTACGCCAATAGTTTCGTTCCCTCGTTTGTCAAGGTTTTTAAACTACTCTCACTCGTCAATAATTGTATATATTTATTTGTTTTAGTTCATTATTCTTTTTATTCGCTGTTGATTTTAAAAGTATCTTTATTTAATTTGAGCTTACTTTTTTTTCAGATAGTTGGATATTTAAACACCCTAGGTTTTAATTTGACCCTGTTTGTGATATTTCGAGTTACCAAATAAATTTGTATGACGATGGCTATGGATGTGATTTTTATAACTTTAGTGCCTTATCTTTTATTATGAAAATGAACTGCCACCCATCGACATGACAATGTAAGGCGTTTGACAATGAAAACGTTGAATTTGAGTGCAATTATATAAACAATATACTTCAAAATCAAAACAAGTTCTTATGCGAAAGTAAGTTTTGAGCAACTGACAGCTGATGTAACAGCTGTTTGCACGGATGTAAATGCAAATGTTGTGTTTCGAACAGGGCTGAATAAAAAAAAGAAGAAATTTAGCGATTTTCCAGACGCCACCAATCGATTCAGAAGGTCAATTGCTATAAATGGTGATTCTAGCTTAAGATATCTTAATAGAGAATTTATTTTGATTTTATACAACCAAGGAGTGATAAATTGTGCTACTTTTTTCTACCACTACTACTACTAACAACTCACCACAGCACCAAGCCACCTGAGGCCAACGCAGCTACGCACGCTCCTCCTCCACCCCAATCAATTCAAAGCCTCCTTTTTACACCTGCCCACAAAGTTCCGATTTCCTTTAAATCTTTCTTTATGACGTCCTCCCACCCAAGACGGGGACGACCTGCTTTCCGTTTAGCCCTAGATGGTTGGCCGAAAAGAACAATCTTCGGCAATCTGTGATCCTTCATCCGCACAACGTGCCGTAGACACCTCAACCTTTCTTTCATTATAGCCCTAGAGAGCGGTATTGAACCACATTTTTCGTACAGCCTGTTGTTTGAAATAGTGAAGTATTTTCAGTGAAGTGAAGTTTTTCAGTGAAGTATCCAGATTAGGAGAGTTGTTTGCGATAGTTTCGTTTTTAACAAAGTAGCCCTACTAGTTCTGCCCCTTACAGCTCTGTTTTCGGGCAAACTACGCCTTACCGAAACTATGTACAGTTCAATTGGAAGGGCACGAGGTAAATGGACAGCTATGGTGAAGTATCATCTTATGTATTGGTATCAGTTTAGTGGTTGGTTGGTATACAAATTCCTTAGAGAAAACGGTATTTTAAGGCATTCCTTTAAGTTTATTTTAGCTCTTTGAATACAAGGTTTGAGTAGGGACATATGGGCATACGAGTATACAGCAATGGAAAGGACAGTTTCTCGCTCGATTTACTATTTATATGAAAACTTGGTAACATGCTTGTTTTTCGGTTGTATTTTTAATTCTTAGTGTGGGTATTTCTAAGGAATACCCACTTTCATAATTCCGTCAATTTTACCTCTTCTGCATTCAGTGTTTGATAGATAAAGCTCTTTCTTTGTGTTCGAAGCTCCAGTAATACAATAAAGTTTTCGTTTATATGTCTTTATGTGTTTTCCCCAGTCGTCTAGGAAATAGATAGTGTATAACTTCGTAACATTTATACATAATTAGAGATATTCATCTCTATTATTATGACGTTTAATAAACTAGTACTACTAACAACTCACCACAGCACCAAGCCATCTGAGGCCAACAAAGATACGCACGCTCCTCCTCCATCCCAATCTATTCAAAGCCTCCCTCTTTACACCCTCCCAGTAAGTTCTCATTTCCTTTAAATCTTTATGACGTCCTCCCACCCTAGACGACGAGGAACTGCTTTCCGTTTAGCCCTAGACGGTTGGCCGAAACGGATAAAAAAACACGAATTTTTTGATAAAAAACGAAGAAATCATAAAAAAAATAAAGAAACCAAGAAACGAGGGTGACGTTCAGCCAGTTGAAAAACCTATATTTAGAATATTTTATAAATTATCCGCTTTTTGGAAATGGTAAGGATTAACGTGATTTGCTTAAATTTGACGCGTGGGAACTCTGAACAACCGTATTCGTAATTCCCACATTTCACAATCTTCATACTTTCATACGTTATAAATAAATTTTTTTCACAAGCTTCATACTTTCATACGTTACAAATAATTTTTGTTTGTGCAAGCCACTGTATATAAATAATATACAGTAGAATCATTCCTTATCTCAACCATTACACAAAGCCGGACCGAGATGCTAGTGCTCCGTAGAACGTATAAACATAAGCGACATTAGATTTTTTTACGGGTAGACAAGTCAAATTTCTCTTGAACACAAAACTTGGCTTCAACTTTGTAAAACTAAATTTTAAAGAATTTTAAATTAATTTATTCCAATACATATATATAAATCGGTAATTAGTAGTGTAATGTTATTATTAGATGTTTTTGAAAATTGCAAGTAGTTTTCGAAGGCATTTTGAGGAAGTTTCTGCGAAAATCGGTGTTCCAGGGTTCTCATTTGATCTGCCATCAGCGGTCCAATGGACGAGGACATACGAGTATATGGGCGGAGCTTTTATACGCACAAAGACTGTAGTAGCCAAATATAGCTCAGACGCGATCCTACTGTATATTATTTATATACGGTGGTGCAAGCTCAGCATCATCTAGTCAATTTATAGCCGCTAGCATATCGTTTTGTTGTTTTTTATTACTCATACGTGGCAACTCTGAACAATCATAATCGTAATTCCCACATTTCACAATCTTCTTACTTTCGTACGTTACAAATAATTTTTGTTCGTGTGAGCTCAGCTCCTTCCAATCAAATTACAGCCACTAGTTAACAGTTTTTTTATTATTATTATTACTCATTTTTGCATTCGTTACAAATAATCATTGGGCAGAGGAAATGAAAGACATATAAAACATAAAAATAATAAAAAAAACTAATAAAATACTTAAAAAACTACAGTTTACACTAATTAAAATTTAAAATAATTATGTAATTATATTTAAATTAATTATTAATAATAAATAATTATAAATAACATAAAAGCATAAAAATCACTTATTAGCTTGAAAGGAAGAAAAAAATATTAGCGGGAAAAAAAGATATAAGAACGACTAGAAGAATAATATAAAACAACCATAAGAAAAAAAGACCAAAAACAGAGATACTGAAAAGTAAAATCAAACTATTTACTTGCTCAGAATAAAAATAGCGGAACTTAGTTTTTTTAAGAAGGGGGTGAGGTTGTGTTTGGGAGTAGGAGCAGTGACAACTCGGTGCATTATGTAGAAAATGTGTAATTCCCCTTATTGGCGTCCACGTATTGACATTTCCCTTACTTTTAACTCAGAAAAAATAAAATTGAAGAACGATTAGAAGAATAATATAAACAACGATAAGAAAAAAAACACAAAAACAGAAATTTGGAAAAGTATATTCAACATATTTACATGCTCAGAATAGAAAGACGAATGATCGGCGAACTTGAAATTGACAAAATTTTTGCTCTTGTCTTACCTTTTTTAGTAATGAGGAGAAAGGGTCTAAAAGAAAATCTTGCTCTTGTCTTACCTTTTTAGTAATGAGCAGAAAGGGTCTAAATAAAAATCTTGCTCTTGTCTTACCTTTTTAGTAATGAGCAGAAAGGGTCTAAATAAAAATCTTGCTCTTGTCTTACCTTTTTAGTAATGAGCAGAAAGGGTCTAAATAAAAATCTTGCTCTTGTCTTACCTTTTTAGTAATGAGCAGAAAGGGTCTAAATAAAAATCTTGCTCTTGTCTTACCTTTTTAGTAATGAGGAGAAAGGGTCTAAAAGAAAATCTTGCTCTTGTCTTACCTTTTTAGTAATGAGCAGAAAGGGTCTAAATAAAAATCTTGCTCTTGTCTTACCTTTTTAGTAATGAGCAGAAAGGGTCTAAATAAAAATCTTGCTCTTGTCTTACCTTTTTAGTATTGAGAAGAAAGGGTCTAAATAAAAATCTTGCTCTTGTCTTACCTTTTTAGTAATGAGCAGAAAGGGTCTAAATAAAAATCTTGCTCTTGTCCTACCTATTTAGTAATGAGCAGAAAGGGTCTAAACAAAAATCGTGCTCTTGTCTTACCTTTTTAGTAATGAGCAGAAAGGGTCTAAATAAAAATCTTGCTCTTGTCCTACCTTTTTAGTAATGAGCAGATAGGGTCTAAATAAAAATCTTGCTCTTGTCTTACCTTTTTAGTAATGAGCAGAAAGGGTCTAAATAAAAATCTTGCTCTTGTCTTACCTTTTTAGTAATGAGCAGAAAGGGTCTAAATAAAAATCTTGCTCTTGTCCTACCTTTTTAGTAATGAGGAGAAAGGGTCTAAATAAAAATCTTGCTCTTGTCCTACCTTTATAGTAATGAGCAGAAAGGGTCTAAATAAAAATCTTGCTCTTGTCTTACCTTTTTAGTAATGAGCAGAAAGGGTCTAAATAAAAATCTTGCTCTTGTCTTACCTTTTTAGTAATGAGCAGAAAGGGTCTAAATAAAAATCTTGCTCTTGTCATACCTTTTTAGTAATGAGCAGAAAGGGTCTAAAAAAAAATCTTGCTCTTGTCTTACCTTTTTAGTAATGAGCAGAAAGGGTCTAAATAAAAATCTTGCTCTTGTCCTACCTTTTTAGTAATGAGCAGAAAGGGTCTAAAAAAAAATCTTGCTCTTGTCATACCTTTTTAGTAATTAGCAGAAAGGGTCTAAATAAAAATCTTGCTCTTGTCTTACCTTTTTAGTAATGAGCAGAAAGGGTCTAAACAAAAATCTTGCTCTTGTCCTACCTTTTTAGTAATGAGCAGAAAGGGTCTAAATAAAAATCTTGCTCTTGTCCTACCTTTTTAGTAATGAGGAGAAAGGGTCTAAATAAAAATCTTGCTCTTGTCTTACCTTTTTAGTAATGAGCAGAAAGGGTCTAAATAAAAATCTTGCTCTTGTCTTACCTTTTTAGTAATGAGCAGAAAGGGTCTAAATAAAAATCTTGCTCTTGTCCTACCTTTTTAGTAATGAGGAGAAAGAGTCTAAATAAAAATCTTGCTCTTGTCCTACCTTTTTAGTAATGAGCAGAAAGGGTCTAAATAAAAATCTTGCTCTTGTCCTACCTTTTTAGTAATGAGCAGAAAGGGTCTAAATAAAAATCTTGCTCTTGTCCTACCTTTTTAGTAATGAGCAGAAAGGGTCTAAATAAAAATCTTGCTCTTGTCCTACCTTTTTAGTAATGAGCAGAAAGGGTCTAAATAAAAATCTTGCTCTTGTCCTACCTTTTTAGTAATGAGCAGAAAGGGTCTAAATAAAAATCTTGCTCTTGTCTTACCTTTTTGAGCTGATTTGTGAAATACAGTGTTTGCAGAAGACTATTCATATAACAGGTGGCTCCTTGATTTTTCAAACCTACATAGCCAGTATGCTTCTTCGAATCCCAACTGACACCATGAGGGGCTTCGGCTGCCACATGGACCTGTAAACAAGGACCTTCTCATTAATCACTTATCTTCCACTAGGAACAACTGGTCCCATCTTCCAAATTATAAGGAGTAAGATGGTATTTGAAAACACAACTTTCAAATTAGTACACACTGCTTAATATTTGTACAAAAAAAGGAAAAAAAGTCACTAGCAACTCAGTACGAGGTTCAAGGGCTATATTGCCGACGCAGCCAAATAAATATTTTCTTCCGCTTTATAGCTTTTCTTACAGATTGTGAACATTAGAAATTCGCATTATATTTGAACTATCTTGTATATCCAATAATTACAAACCATTCCTTCAGCTGAATATTTTTGAAGCTAGATTTACTCTAGAATTTATTTGTTTCCCACAAGGGCGATATGTACGAGATTGTGGGAGAGACAACGGCATTAAAAAGTTTTAAAATAATAAAACGATTGAATGACCTCTTGCATTTGACAGTTTTCCCATAAGCCGATCGGACAGACCTACAGATTGATTCAGTCAATAGCCTCAAATTGATCTAAGCGTCTAGCCGTAAGTAATACCAAGGTATTTACTCAACATTAATTTGATATCAGTTTTGAAGCCACACAAAATAGTTTAGCCCAAAACAAGAAAACAAAACACTAACGTCCTAAAGCGGGTAATTGCCCTACTCGATAATATTTTCTTTTAGATTGTCAACGTCAGAATTTCATATTAAAATTTGATAAACATCAAATTTTAATATTCGGTATGTTGCATAACTACCAGTAATTTGTTTAATTACTGTAATTAATTATAATTTGTTTAACAAATTACTGTAATTATTATATTAATATGACTATGCTAAATCTAACGAGACTATGCTAAATACGAAGGAAAATATTATTCAAATGTGTGCTCGTCAACCAGGAAGGCCTAGTCTTGGCTCAAAGAAACGAGGTATTTTCATTAAAAACCTGTCAGAAATATATCTTAATATTGCTAATATTTACTTCTAATGATTGCATAAAAAATTACATAAAACGGGGAGTGGTGAAATATGTAATTTTTTACCCAAATTGTATTCAACAGATAAGAACAACTGCTAATTTGAGGAAGATATGTTAAAGGACAACATATTGACTTACTTAAATATAATCTTGTACTTGGACAGTGTGAAGGTAGAAAATAATTCTTACTACATAATATGCAGAATAATTGTACCATTAGGGATGAAGACCCGCTATACTTTACCCCCTGCCCCCCTAATATGTAAACTAATAGCCGAAATTTGTTTCTAAAGCATTATATCTTTATTATACTTAGGTATATTTCGGTAGGATTATTTCGTATAGGTATATTTCGGTAGCTCTAGGACAATAGTATTGAGTTTATTTAGGAGTAATTTTTTACTCAATTTTTGAAACCAGGTCAAATTGTTCAACAAAAGAAGAAATACACTAACGGCCTAATTCGAATTGTAAGGGTTATATTGCCAACACTGCCCCGTAAAAATATTTTTACAAAACACAACAAAGAAGACTTTTAGGACGGACGTTTAGAGGACGTTTTAGGAGGAAGGGAAAGAGGGTGGACTTACCGCGGGCGCAGAAATTTGAGAGGCGCAAAATTTCAAATAATTAATCTTACGTTTATAATCATTTTGTGATATTCGAAATTTTATTTTATTAAAATAAAGTAGAGGGCGCAGTTGGTAATATCTTTAAGCAAATTGACTATGAAATTTTGCTTAATACAGCAGTTATTTCAAGATGACACGAATGTTGATGATCAAAGCGAATTGTCTCAAACTTGGAAACAAAAAATATATGATTTAGATCACATTCACTTGTTCCACGAACTCTAAGATACGATAAAATAATCCAGCACTGATACATTTTCTTAATGAAACCTATAGATGTGTTAAAACGCAAGAATGCGCATTGTAAACGCAAGAATGACCTACCAAACACTAGTAGCGATTGCAGTGTTTCTAACGATGAAAGGGTCTTCTTTCTTTAAGTTTAGTGTTTGCTCTAAGGTTTGTGACTTATCTGCATTATTTGATTTTGTATTGAAGACGATTGAGCGGTCTCGACCGAAATATTTGCATAGTTTTCTTTTATTTTTCACAGTCTGTTTTGTCCTCATTTTCTCTTCTTTACGAATACTTTCTTCTTTGTTATCTCTTGCTTAGCCAGTGTGGTCTCAGGAATTACATACCTTTACGCTAATTTGGGTCAAATTCATCTCCCCCTTGCCAAAAGGACACACTATGCAAAAAAGGACATGAGAACAAAGAGTAAAAGGGCAAAGCACTTAAATAAAGAAAAGAAAATATTAAATATCAAATAAATATTAAATAGAGAAAATAAAGAAAATATTAAAAAAGAAAATATTAAATAAGGAAAATTTGATGTGTTGATTTTATTTGTCGATTTTTTTAACCTTTCAAGCAAAACATATGTATCTTGCATTTTTTGAAACTACCCTATAATATGCTGATCTATGTCCTATGTTCACTAGTCTGCCCTTATTATTTTACGATCAGGAAAAAGAGCTAATTAAAAAACGTGAATATTTTTAGAGAATTTTGCCAGGGCTCAAGAAAACTAAAAAAATTGTTATATATATTTCATTTATCACATTTTTACCTTGCTTCATACGGGCTAAAAAAATGAACTATTTCTCAAAACTACAGTGATGACGGTGGGCAAATATGGTTGGGCACTCCGAAAAGCGGATAGAGATTTGCTAGATGTTTTCCAGAGAAATTGCCTACGGATTGTTTTGCTTACCCGACTGACTAACCGTAACCGCTAAATGGTCGAAGGTGCAAAATTTTTGTTCCTAAGGGAATAGGATAATTTCGCTCTAAACTAGCGTTGTGAATTGGGGCTCATGTGTATGATTGAAACCCAATTTCCCAATAGTCAAAAAAATCCTTTAAACACTCAAAGAAATACAAATTTTGAAGCATTAAATGTTTCTACTGTATAATGCAATATTCTTTCTTTATTATAAACTAAGCTTTGTTTGTCAGAATAATAAATTTTAAGAAAAAAGACCAAAATACTTGCACGGTTTTCTTCTTATTTTTCATCAGAGTCGCACCAGAGTCGGAAATCAGAACACAATAAGTGCATATTTCACAAATGATGTTTGGTTTCCATCTAAGTTAACACTCATGGATTTCTGAGCTCGCTGATTACAAATCTGAGGCCAATATTGCAATGTAGAGTTTCAAATTCCGTAAATGTTCAGTAGCTAATTTCTAAGGTTTTAAAGGTTTTGGTTTTGAGGAATTATTGATTCACTATTTGGGATTATTACTGACTTAATCAGTTGCCATCTGGAAGTTTGAAATTGTATTCAGTATTGTATTTTTTATTCAGCTACCCTTTCATCGTGCCTGGAAAGTGTCTTCTTGTTTTAGTTCTACGGGGTCGCTCGTAGAGTGATCGGTTCATTACAAACCTTCTACATTTTACATTAGCATTCACAATAACCCATCTATAAGGATATTTTCAGATTATCTTGGTACATTATTCATATATGGATACAAATTAAACTAGCTAACATTAGTCTTCTCCTTCTTCTAAGGAATGCTTTAACACCCGAAGTATGTACGCGAGGATATCGATATTTTATATCGGTTTTTATTTTTCACTGGCTGTTTTATCCTCGTTTTCTCATCTACGATTGTTATTTGTTTTGTCATGCATAGCCAGTGTGGTCTCATAAATTATCTATAGAATTTATTGATGATTTTTTGGGAACGTTGCCTTGTTCAAGAATGCCTTGTTTTATTTGTTGAGGTTTTAATATTGATTTAAATATGGTTGACAGAAATAGTATGGTAAGACATTTTGTTAACAGAATGTTAAGTTTTGATTTTTATCCTGCAATTAATGTACACAGATAACAGAGAATTCATTCTACAATTGATAATGTTTTCGTAAATCTGAGCCCTACAGTAGTTATTTAAAAGTGGATCCAACCATTTTGGTATAAAATGTATAAAAAGTGCGCCACTGCAGGCTCAGCATCTGATAAAGAACATTATAAAGCATTAAATAGTTTTTGAAGAAAAGCAAAAATGGATTACTATGCAAAGTAAAGGAAGTCCGGCTAAAACTTGACAAAACGAAAGAATCGTAAACAAGAGGGAAACGAGGATAATAACAGCCAATGACAAAAAAGGAGGACTAGATAAATATTTCGGTAAGATCTTCACTTGACCGTCTTCAGTGCAGAATAATAAAAAATATAGCGAAAAATCCAAAGGATAATATAAAAACCAAACCTCAAAGCAAACACTGAAAATGGGTAGACACTTTCCAAGCACGAGGAAAGGGTAGCTGAATAAAAAATACAATACCGAATACAATTTCAAACTTCCAGTCAGGGTTGCAACCCTGGCCTGGAAGAATTTACTAAATCTGAGAGGAAAAATTTACTAAATCACATCTGTTTTTATTAAATTCTCAAAAAAAATTATTTTTTGAGCAGTTACTAAAATGGTGCTTGGTGTGCACCACCAAGCATCGATTTTTAATATAGGGGGATAATTAATAGGACTTCCAGAATCTTTTTCCCTTTTTTCTTCTTTTTTATCTCTTTTCCTTTTTTCTTTCGTCTTCATAGTATGATTGAAAATTCCGGATAACCTAGAACTTCAAAAATCCTTTTTTTGATTATTTGGATGTACTACTGGATAGGATTCATATTCCAGATGCGGTATATTCAAGACGTCAAACAATAGTCTGGAATCTTGGATTCTGGAAATCCTGCTGGTGAAGTCCTGCTTTAAATTTATCTTAGGTCATAAAATTCAGATATATTGAAAAATTAAAAAACAATCAACGAAGAAAAACAGCTACAACTCATATTCACGAAGCAATTCAGGCGATGGTGCTTAGAATCTGAGGTGTGTTTGAAACTGACGGCTTTTGAAATTGGTTCCCTAGTTTCCGCTTTTAGGTTTGAAATCTAAACCCTTCAATTTTGCATTTTTAAGAGGAAATTTGCCAGTTTTTAAAAACTAATTGGTATGGTCTTTAAATAAGGGATAAGCTACTTACAAAGATTTCTGGCAAATTTTAAAGCAATTAATTTAGGATTTTTTTTAACAAACTTTTTCTGGATTCTCTCTCGTTCGGATTCAAGGGAATCAAAAACCAATACAATCCATGTCCCTTCAAAACGGAATTGACGTAATCAGCTACCGGTCTAGTTGTAAAATTGTGTAAATTAAAAAGTGCACCTCAAATTGGACAAGGGCCAAGAAAAAGAAAACTTGTATAACATACAATAATTAGTTTAAAAAAAAAAATATTGTGTCAATAGTCTTCAGGTCAGGCAAATCATACAAATTGAAAAGTAAGAAGAAAAATATGTAGTCACAATTAAAAAAAGTCGCACTTAAAAGGCTTTAATCGTCCTCGGCCTCACCCAAATTTAAAGTATCGACTAGTGTCGAATTCTGACTGAAGGGATCTACTTGTATCCATTTCTCGATAGCCCGAGTCAAATTGCTGGGGATCACCCAGTCATGCACTCCACTTGACGACCTGAGGACAAGTTGCTTCGTTTTCAATAGGGATCAAACATTCGAGACACTTAGTCAATTCCGGTTTCTGGTTTTTTTGACCAATAATATCAAGAACTGTCTCTTTACTCCAGAACCTGAATGGGCCAAGCAGTAGAGACTCAGAAAGTATTTTAGAAAGTGTGAAAAAAGTTTGTTTCCAGCAGCGTCTTCAAAAACGTTCAAGGCTAACTAACAAACGTAGCAGCTGTTATGAGAGTCTGTGAAAATTTTCTGAAAACAAATTAAGCCGGCATACCAGTCCTGATTTTAAATAGTTTGCCTTTCAAAGCGAGTATCAAGAAGAAGCCAAGAGAAAAGTAGAAAGTAAATTAGAGAAAAGAGAACAAGAGGTTTTTAAGCGCTAGGGTTGACGCGAAATCGCAAAAATGAGAGCAATAGTAGCCATAATATCTAAAGTAATCGAGATCAGATTTTGTATTGAATGGACCCAAATTTTTCCCCCTGAATTCATGGAAAATAACAAATGTTTTGTTTATGCCTACTACAAATCACGACTTTTTACTATATTTCGGGAAATTTACGAGATCCTTTAAATTTACTAGATTTTTTTTGCTAGATCTAGTGAAATCCTACTGACAGTGGCAACCCTGCTTCCAGTTGGCAACTGATTAAGTCGGTAATAATCCCAAATAGTGAACCAATAATTCCCAGCCTTGAGAATCAGACAGCGATGTGGCTAATAACTTGTGTACCCACTTTTCAGAGCTAGGAGTATCGACATCTGTGGATTGTGAAAGAGGTGATAATACATCCCAGTTTGCTTTCTGAAGCAAGTTTTACATCCGTTAATCTTCAATTAGTGAGATCACAGACATTTGAGGATACTTTGAAAAATATGAAAAAAATCAGGAGCTGGAATGGACTTGATATCCTTTTAAAAATTACCCAGTATTTACCAAAATTTACCCAATATGCAGGAAAAATTTACCAGTTATATCTAGTCATTTGTTGTGCCTTTTTAATCGATGTTTGAGTTTGAAGTGTACCCTAATCGCTTGAAAAGTACACTGGTTATTCCTCTGTTTAAAAGAGACGACAAAGAAAATAATTTTATAAGTTTTATTAAATAATTTATAACTTAATAGTTTATAAGTTTTATTAACAAAGGGATATAAAATTAACAAGGGATATAAGTTTTTATATCCCCCTTTTCTTTCTTCAACATTCTTTCAGCCCACTTTTGTGGAGAGCTAATTTTCCTGCTTTAAGTTAAAGGAAGTCTTGAAATCGGAACAGTTTAGAGCTTAAGGTCCCTTAGTCCCATCCCTGAATTCGATCCACATTTGAACTTGTTTCCCAATGAATAGCATCTCTTCTAGAAGTAATTTTTCCTTCTAAACTTCTGATCGGACTATTACTATTACAGATGTTGAGTTACACAACGTTGTAATTGAACTCCTGAAATCCCATACTACTAATATCACCAAATTGCCACACTTGTTGAAGTAAAATAAATATAAAATAAAATATAAAACATGAATCTAAATATATAAGATGAATCCAAATTTTCGAGAATTACACTTTTCGAGGAGCTAAGAGCCTGCTCTTAGCTCCTCCCTTTTATTGGGAGCTGAGAGCCAATCGAAAGATGGGCATAATGAAAACAAATCGAATAGTTCAATCGAATAGTTCAATCAAATAAATCGAATTGTTCAATCAAACAAATCGATTAGTTCAATCAAACTAATAGAACAAATTGAATAGTTCAATCAAACAAATTGAACTAATCGGCAAAATCGAATAGTTCAGTCGAACAAATCAAACAGTTCCATCAAACAAATTGAACAAATCGAATAGTTCAATCAAACAAACCGAATAGTTCAATCAAACAAATCGAACTAATGTGAGCATCAAAAATCAACTTATTCTTTTGTACAAAACTGTCATTGAATAACTTTACAGCTTCGGACGCTTCCTGTTGTGCTAACCACCTTGATTAAATCTTTGCCGACATAGGCAAAGACATAGGCCGCATATTATTACATAGGCAAAGACATTGGCCGCATATTATTTATGTACACTGAATAGACAGCGTTTTGCTTAACAATTATTAAGATATCATAATTTTTCTTTGATTTAAACTAGCTTCTCATTAGCTTTTCAGACTATTGACACATTTAATCTTTATCAATTTTTACCAAACTCTTTGCAAGTTTCCTATGGTGCTGGGAAAATTCGGTAATAGGCCCTTCGTTTTTGAGACAGTCAGCCGAGGCTGAGAATCGCAAAATAAAATCGAATGTCCTGAATCGTATTGTGATTTTGTAAAATAAATATTTTATTTTATCTCCTATCTTTCGGGGTAATATCTTAAGAGTTTTTTACTTGGTAAACTAATTTACTGTTGAATATAACAGTAGAATAGTAAATGGCCAAATCCTCTAGGATAACAGAGCCATCCTTAATATGCGCTCTATGACAAAATCTTAATATTTGTTTTTTATCAGACAACGTGAAATTAGGCTGACGAAGTAAAATTTGACTCCAGCCAGAGGCTTGATTTAGGGTCGAATCCTGCAGATTCTTACTCTTAACATTAAAAAAGGCTTTAAAGTAGGAAAATGACCTCACCTCTAGGATAACACAATCATCTTTAATGTAGCCTTTATCCGGATCACAGATGTCAGCCCACGACATAAAATGGCTAAACCCCCAATCGTTTTCTTTTGCGTAGAACAGGTGTTGAATTTCTGAATAAAAAAAAGTATTACAAGTATTTAAATTAAAATATCTAAATAACATATTACAATATTTAAATAACAGTTCCGTAGGGTGCTGGGAACATTTTCTTATGGGCCCTTTGTCTAGGACAGTCATCCTATTTTGAGACTCAAAAAGTGACATTTATGGTATAGAACGTCCTTAAATGATACTTGCAAATGACTATTTAAAAAAAATTGTACAAACAGTAGCGGTATCTCAAAATTGGTTCCGCTCAAAGATTTTCAACCCTGGGAAAGAAACGCCATAAAAAAAGGCTTGGCCTTAATAATTTACAAAAAAAAAAAAAAAAATGTAAACATGCAAAGAAGCACAATAAAAGAGTACTTAGTTTGGTTACTATGCGGAAGCAGGGGGAAAATTAATTGTATTAAATATAATTTAGATATAACAATATATAAATAAATTAAAAATATATTAAAATAACTTTAATTTAGCGACTAAATTGAATATTAAATACTAAATATTTAAATAATTCAGTAAATACTAAATAAGACTTAATTATTCAACTAAAGGATTTGAATTATAATAATACTTATATAAATACTTAAATATAGAAATTTGAATCAAGTATTTAAATACCAGATATTTAAATATTAGAATTAATCTTAAATGCTTTAATATTAAAAGTATTTAATATCAAATTGAAATGTATTAGAATTCAAACAAGAACACTGTGCTAATATAGCTTTATTTTTCAGGTTTTTTACTCATTTTTCGACAGCTGATTTTGAGAGTGAAATGTCATCAATATCTATCAGCTTTTAGATTTTATAGCGACTTTATTCCTTAGCCCTTATAGAAACTTGTTTTGAAGAAATTAAGTCAACCAAAGTTAAATAGAGAGGAACTTACTCAATTAAGAAGTTCTGATCACTCCAAATGGAAGTTGACTAGATTAGACAGGTGAGGATGAATTCCTCAATAAGACGTTTAAAGTTTCTAATGAAAAGTTTCGAACTAGATTAAACTTCAATGGAGGGCTTACTAGGAGTCCTTAATAAAAAAAAAGCCAAAAATCATTGCAGGACACATTGTGACCATTTGTCAACAATGGCAAGACGCCAGCTCAATTACACTTTGTAATTGCATTCCCTAAACGAGAGCCCAAGAGCTTTAAGAAATAAGCTCCCTCCCCCTTCCTGTTCCTGATCTACAAGCAGTAAAATATCATGATCCCATTTTCTTCTTACAAAAGCGGACAAGAAGGCGATATTTTGAATTACATCAGTGCTTCAAAAAAGTGTTTATCCAGCTAGAATTTCAGTAGCACCCCCACCCCACCCTCCTCTCATGGAAAGACTTGTGGGCTATAGTTCCCATAACCTTATTGTAACCCTTCCTATGCAAAGGCACAGATAGATAAAAACAGAAGTAACAATTTCTATAGATAGAAGAGAATTGTATATAGATTGTTAGAAGGTAGAATATTTATAAGTACAGAGAAAATATATTGAAATCTTATTGTCGTATTGTAGTAGCCCTATTGTCATAATTAGCCCCAATGTCTTACGTTATAATGTAGACCTGCCCTGTCCGAAAAAAGATAAATAAAAATATACAGAGATAGAATAATAATGCTATATAAATATATATATATATATATATATATATATATATATATATATATATATATATATATATATATATATATATATATATAATATATATATATATACAGAAGCGAACTTAATCATATATGTATATAAGAAAGAAATTAAGTCATTGGTCTACTTACTTCTTGTGAAACTTTCAACCCCTTCCTTCTGGCTGACAAGTCTTAGCTCTGCTGTTGCCTGACAGCTCCAGCTTGCGGAGTCACTGTCTCCATTACACTGAAGAAAAAAGCCCAAGCTTTTCTGTTGGGTCCTCTCCTGTTGGTTCAGTACATTTCTAGGCATTGCCATAATTTTCCATGGCAGATTCCTAACAATTGTGGCATCAGACAAACTGCTTTCCCGCAAACGACTAAAGTTGGGTATCACATACCTGAATGTGGCCTCTGGTCTTGCTTCATCTGTAATACAATATAACTAATACAGGCAATCTAAAAATATTTAACTGCAGTCAAGGACCTGATAAGATTTATTGGGCAAAACAAATCTTTATCAAAACTTGACAGAGCAAACTCGCATCTTCAAGTTTCAAATAATACTGAAAGAACAAAAAAAGGGAGACGATCAAAATAAATACACCAAAGTTCAGTAAGAAAAATAATATATAATGAAACTCATACAAATAAAAAAAAAGTCTACAAAGTTCGAAGTTCAGAAAAAAAAAAAAGAAAAATGTGGTAACGTCATTATAGTTAGGTAAAAGACAATGGAAATAGTGTGAATCAGACTTCAAGAAAATTTACACACACTTCAGGGCTGGACAGACAAGGCGTTTAAGCAAAGAACGATCATGTTTACGCCAGCTCTATAACCAAGATTTTTCTTCAAGATTTTGAGTGATTTTCACCCTAACTTGTTTAGAATTAAGATGCCTCTAAGACTCATCAATTACATGCAATATACCCCCAGATGCGTCAACTGTGATGAGAACCACAAATCCTAAATTGAAAATGGGGGGAGAATCCTCAAATAAGCTAAAAAAGGAAGCCTACCAGTATCTATTACAGTTAAGCAATAAAATGATGCTTCTAAGCAAATCAAGCCAATCATCAACTAAGAAACCCAAGTAACAAGCCAATCCTCAACTAAGAAACCCAAGTAACAAGCCAATCCTCAACTAGGAAACCCAAGTAACATTCCTAATTCCTGATTTCCAAATCAGGCCAGGAATTTCGAAATCCTCTTCTAGATCTTAAAAAAAAATCTTCTGCTAACAATAAACAAGCACCAGAGCTTCACCTGGCCACACCAAGGTCCCTAAAATAAAACCCAATTCCCAAACCAGTCATCTACACTAAGATAAATTAGTCTACACGTCTCCAGTCTTCTACAAAAGGGATCTCGGATACGCTGAATCCAATGGTATGATTTTCAGTAAGATTCATAGACTTGACTTTCACCCCTTTTCGAAAATCAGGCATATTTTCTAAGGGTCGTAGCTTTTGATAGGTAACACTAAACTTAATGAATCTTATATATTTGGTATCAACATAAATAGCCGATCCTTTTGATTATCTGTTAATTTCAAATTTCCGTTTTTTAGAATTTCGATTATTATTGAACCGAGTCGCAGTATGGTAGCCGTTACACTTTGGACCTCGCTAATTCAGTCATCAATTTGCATTCCTCCACTGAAAATCCGAAAAGATAATTAGCTTCAATATAGCTTCTTTCCCAATGCAATATCTCACAGGAAAATCGTATGTCATAAAACCCTCTCTCTTAGTCCTTGCGCTAAGGTTTGACTTTTCGTCACAATTCTTTGAGAAAGACTACTCAAACACAAAATCGTTGAATTTGAATTAGAGGTATTTGTAAAGAACTTTATGACTTAAACCCCTTCATATATCTTTTCATTTAAATTTTAACGTTGCTCCTTCCTTTTGGTACAAAAAAAAGCCTTTTTTTATTTAAAAAACTCTAGGATCTATCTGCTTGTATATGTTACCGTGAACGTCCGCAAATTGGTTAATATCAACATTCACTGGTGAATGTCCAAAATACCCTTTTTTTTTTCCTTGGATTTAGTCAGCGTTGCCAGTCAGTTTTTTCAATCTAATGCTAGGTTTGATGATATGGAGGTTGGGTATTTAGGTTAGATTAGGTTTGGTTAGACGAGGTTAGGTTGGTTTAGGTTAGCTTTAGTTAGGTTTTTAACCCATTTCTGATATTTAAATTACAAATTTAACCTAATCTAACGTAACCTAACCTAACTAACTTTTACCATCATAGGCTGCACAAGACTGAAAAAGCTGACTCGCAAAGCTAATTAAATCAAAGCAGAGAAAAAGGAATTTCGAACATTCACTGGTGAATGTCGACATTATCTAGATTTTGGACATTCACGGTAACATATACATTACAATAGCATAAACGTGTCTGTCTTCAGGAAACTAACTTTGTTTTATTTTTAAGTTTCCTTACCAGGCTTCATGTGTTAAAGATGACTTGAAAAGAGTGTTGAATAAGGAATTAAATGGGAATACTATTTTGTTGTTTTTCTAGCCAGTCCAGAAAATTGCACCAAGGGATTATTGCACCTTGGGAATATTGCACCAAGATTGTCAAAAAATTAATTTCTCAACCCAAAAACCTCAGTCACCTCCCATTGTAATTCAAGTGGGCTTTCCCAGTAGGCAAAGCTCATTTAATATGAACAATCTCAGTGGCCCACTTGCCAGCAAGTCCTGTGGACATAGTCAGTCATAAAGCTTTGAATCATTTTTTGGTATCCAATTGCCTTCAAATGGCTCACAAAACTGATAAGACTATTTAAATTATTCTTACTCTATACCTATCTACCTTAGTTCTACCCTAAGATAGATGATAGACTACCATTAACAAGTGAAATTAGTCATTTTTATACAACTCTGAAAAAGTTATGCCAGCTTTGCATCTCACAGACACTATCTTTCGTGGCTCAGAGAGACTATCTTTCTTGGCTTTACTCTAATAAGCCATGGCTGTTAAGTCTTTTATCACTTCCACCATGTTGATAATTCAAAAGGGCCAAAATCATAGTGAAATTATAGATGCGTTTGTCTCCTTATAAAATAGTGGAGTGACTGAGTAAAATAGGGGAGTGAGTGGAGGGAGTGAGTGAAACTTTCAGAAATGGACCCAGATCCAAAACTTTAACATGGGAAGCTTATTTGAGTTATCTACCTTCCCCCCTCCAAGGTGGGGGGGGGCAACAAAGAGTGCAAATAACAAATAAAACTAGATACAAAAAGAAAATTAGAAAAAAAGAACAAATATTATAAAAACTAATCTGAATAATAGGGAAAAACCAAAACCAATTAGAAAAAAAAAACTAAAATTAGAAAATACGCATTAACAAGGGTATATACCGTAATTCCTTTCTGCAATATTTTGTACGTGATTTCAATTCTGATTTTACTGTTGGTGTTTCCTTCAAGTGAACTAATTTAAATGACTCACTGCACATTTTAAAATTCCCAAACCCTCCAACCCCCCTGGATAATGCCTTACCTGAGACCCCTAAAAAGCATAGGATTGAAACAAAAAGTACACCATTGGAATTGCCTTGGCCAAAAACCATGTACAGGAAACTTACAATCCCTTGGCTTGAACAACAAGAATTTTTTTTTATTGCATTGGTTAAAAGAAAGGAACAGTATGTTCTCTATGAATAAAAATATAAAAAAAAATATATGTACAAAAAAAATACAAATGTATAAAAAAAATACAAATGTTCTTTTCCTAAATATCAGCTAGAACCAGCTACATTGCTAGATAAAAGTGATTTACCATCATCTGATCCAAGTGATGGCTGATCAATCAGCATGTCATCTCCATCATGTCGTTCATCACCTGAAGCATCCATTTCGATGTCCTTTGGCTGGACAGGCGGATTTGGGTTCTCTATTTCCATCCTCGCCACTTCTGGGAATTCTTCTAAACTATCGACACTAAAATCACCGTCTGGTTCGTCACTGCCTAAAACAAGAAAAAAAAAGGAAAAATACCATAACTAGCATATATAGCTACCATATACCATAGCTCTTTTTGCCATAGCTAGAAAATAGTTTATTCTTCTAATAAGTCACATAAAAAATAGAACCAACACATAGGTACAAACATGTCTGAGACTTAGCACTGGCTGGAAAGCACCTGATTTTCTTGGGGGATGGGGGGATAAAAAATATTTTCAAGTTATGCAACTTGAAAATATTTTTCTTACTTTTTTACACCCCCCCCCTTGAATCTTTTCACTGCTCCTCTCCCCTAGGCACTGGAGAATAGACAAAAGAGTCGCGCATGGACGCAGATTTTTTTTTGGGGGGGGGGGGGGGAAAGAGTGGAGAGGGTCGATTTGTCTTAAGCAAATTTTTTAGCAAACATCTTAAGCAAAAAAATTTTTCCAAGTTACCATTTTTTTTTTATCTTTACTGAGGTGTGGGAGGGGCATTTTGGCTTAATCAAGGGGTTATTTTTATACTCATAAAAGCAGACAAAGTCATTAAAAAGATAAAATCCTCAAAATGTTGTCATGTTCTGTTTCAAGATTGTTAACATGTTAAAGTATATGAATGATTAAATTAACAATCTCGCATAAAGATTTTTGGTGTTAATATGGAGAATTCTATTTAGAATTTTCAGCATAAAATTTTGCCAAACAAGATCAGCCCTACTTACAGATGACCCCCAGCCCGATTCCTCACCATCATCAATATTTGCCGAATTTTTAGAATTGTAAACTTTTTATAGTTTCTCTCAAGTTTTCCACATTTCCTTCAAGACTACCCCTAATTTTTTATACCCAAAATTTATTTCTGGCATATGAATTAATACAAAAATTGCATGACGGTACACCTAGTATATGAAAATTATGTTGCATATCTGGTCTATGAAAGAAAGTTGTTAAGTAAAAAACAGGAGATCATTAGAAATTGGAGATGATTGGAGATGATTGGAGAAATGGAGAAATTGGAGAAATTGGATCATAGGAGAAAATTAGAAATTTATGCACACAGTGGCTGATAGACTGATTTCTAAAAAGAATATTCTGAATCTTAAAATTCTATAACAAAATCATCTTTCAAGATGTCCTCTCAGTAGAGCTAGTGATTGGCATGTGTTGTTGCTAGGTATTCTTCTTGATACAAATTGCTCCTTTAGGCGTCATATTTGTCTAATTAATTCATTTATGCCATAGAAATGTTAACTAGACTAATAAAGACCATTGACTCAAGGGTTTAACTTAAGAAAAACAGAGATAATTTTTTCACGGCCTCTCCCCTTGAATTTTTTTATTGCCTTCCCTTCCCCCTTGAATTTTTTACACACACCCCCCCCGTGAATCTTTTCACTAGGGTCTCCCACTGCCTAGGGGAGACCCTAGGCAGTGAAGAATAGACAAAAGAGTCGCGCATGAATTCAGAATATTTTTCTTTGGGGAGAGGGGGGGAAGAGTGGAGAGGGTCAATTTATCTTAAGCAAATTTTCTTCTTAATTGTAATGACCTTTTTTTTGCTGATAAGGCTTGAATGCTTTGTTTAATTTTTGGCATGATATATAAACTATAATAAAGCATTTGGGGAGGGGGGCTGAAGACCACAACTCTGCATACTTTTTTGCCTAGTAGCATCACCCTTCCCTAATAAAATTCTGTTTAAAACAAAAACATAGAATCTTTCCTGAAAAAAAGTAAAAACATTTCTAATGGCAAATTGTGCATTTCCAGTTAATTGAAAAAATAATTAGCAAGTAAATGAATCTACTTAATCACAGTAAAACATTTGAAGGCAACATGTTGCTCAAACTTAAAAAAAAAATACATAAACCTGATTAATCACATTACAAATATAAAGTCAAGAGACCTGTTTTCCACTAAGCCAAAACAATGGCATAATAGAATAAAAATTATTTGATGGTAACCTTAGAATAATATTGATTTCTATCTCTATGAAGAGCCCTTAGATACAGCTGATAATCTGAAGAAGTTCTTTTCCACAGTACAAAGCCGCCATTCTCTCTTTTGATACCCTATATAATTTCACTTCTCTCAATTTCCCCTTAGACATAGAGACGAAAATCAAGAACATAAAAAACTACAGCACTTGCCCACTAGTCAAACAGACTGACCTAATTAAAGCCTTTGCTGACAATCTTTCAAAACGTTTGTCTTTACTTTTTAATTTTTACTTTTTACGTTTGTCTTTTTACTTTTACGTTTTAACTTTAAATTTTACGTTTTACTTTTTACGTTTGTCTTTACTTTTACCTCGACTGGTGAGTTTCCAAAATTTTGTAAAAATTAGGTTTAATAACTCCCATGAAAAAAGGTAATAAGGTAATGGAAAAGGAAAAAAGGAAAAAAGGTAATGGAAATGGAAATGGTAATGGAAAATGGTAATGGAAAAGGTAATGGAAAATGGTAATGGTAATGGAAAAGGAAAAAAGGTAATGTGTCCAACCAATTACACACTTGCTCCTGTTTCCTCCAATAATATGCAAGCTTTTTAGCTGAGTGGTTGAAAGTAACGATAATTCCAAATGCTGGCCCTAGCCAATTTGGTAACTTATATTTCACAACCACCACCCACTTACATTGGCACAGAAACTATTAAATGGATAGAATAGAGGTTGTCCAAAAAATATACCTAATTAATAATATTAATTAAAGAGATTAATAGGAAGTAATTAAATATTATAACTAAAGAAATAATTAAAAAATGAATTTATTAAATAAAAAATATATGCATATTAAAATTAATTGGATAATTAAATCAAATAATTTAGTTATTAAATTAAAAATTAAATAATTTAATCAAAAATAAATTAACAATTAAATAAATGCTATTCAAAAAAATACAAGAATAATAAATAAAAAAAAAAAAAAATTAAGATTAAAAAATTAATTATTAAAAGAATAAGAACTAGTCTAATTAGTAAAAAGAATTATCTTCCATGAGGATAAAGTCTATACAACCCTTCTTCTGAGAGCCAATCTGGTCACCCTTAAGGAAAGAGAAAAAAAAATCCTTGCTACACTACCCTCCATAGCCCCTAAAAAAAAGGCCCCTTCCCTTGTCAATTTCGTCTCTCTAACCTTGCTTCCTTTGTTCTGTTTCAACAAATACTTCCATTTTCAGCCCTAATAAAAATTTCCACAGAAAAAAAGAAATATTGTTCTATACTCAGTTGATATATTAAATTAGTGAATCTTCCCCACCATCACTCCCTCTTTATCATGTAATTTTTGATGGTTTTTTTTTTTTTTACAAATTTTGAATATTCTTTTCATTGTCTTTGTTTTTGCTAAATTATGTTTTGTATTTTTAGTCAAAATTTTTTATTGGGCTTTCTCCCTTTAAGTTCCCTCACTTTTGACTGTTTTTATCCTCTTGGGAATTTCTTGTTTTAGAACTTATCCTAACCAGTTCTAGTATATTTGATTACTTTTTTTGTTGCTTGTTGTAGACTCTGAAGCACAAATTCAGCTTGTGAAAGCCAATTTCTTGGAAATAAATTAATCTTATAACCAGTATTTTCTTTGTTTGGTGGTATCTTGTGATGGTTAGGTATCTTGTGGTGATGGTATCTTATTTTATAAATATTATTTTCTTTTCCTTCCTCTTTGAATTTCGGTCAGAGAAGTTTTCCTGACCATGTTGAGTCTCAAATTGTAATAAAGGTTTACTACCCATTACCAATTTTTTTCTCAGACGTTTCCTAATCATTGTGATGCTCATTCTCAGGTCTTTGGTGAATAAACTTGCCAGCCACAGCCATAGGCTAAATAAAAAGTTTCGCTAATTTTTGCATTTTTTTTTGAATTGGCATTATGAACCAATTGTTGATGAGAAATAAGGTAATATAAAAATTTGAATGGGGGGGGGGGGGTCTGTGATGCAGTTGTCATTATATATGGAAAGAATATTTAAGAAGAATATAAGTTTTACTCTTTTATTTTGTTTAGATTATAAAAGGAACAAAATCATAGGCTTCACAATAGCACTGCCTAAGTAAAGAACAATGTTGGCACAATGCATTATTTTTTTTTTCTTGGTTTTAGACTAGGGAACTTTGTATCAAAGAAGTTGTCATAGAAACTTCGAAAAGGGCTCATTCGATTGGAAATTGCAGTGGCTTGTGCCCTTTTTAATAGTCAAAAGTGATTGGAAGGCAACTAACACCCCTTTCACACCCACCATTTCCCTGAACACATCCAATCAAAATTTTGAGATAGCCATTTTGTTCAGCGTAGTTGATTTCTAGATAGAAAATATGTTTTTGAGGAGGTCACTCCCCCACAACCCTCGGGGCAAGGGTTTTAAGTTATGCCCTAGGGGCATTTAAGAACTATTTTGGCACAATATATTATTTATTATTTTTTCCTTTAGAACAGGGCACTTTGTATCCAAGAAGTTGTCGTAGAAACTTCAAAAAGGGCTCATTCGATTGGAAATCAGAGTGGCTTGTGCTCTTTTTAATAGTCAAAAGTGATTGGAAGGCAACTAATACCCCTTCCATACCCACCATTTCCCAAAATACATCCAATCAAAATTTTTAGACAGTCATTTTGTTCAGCATAGTTGATTTCCAGATAGAAATTATGTTTTTGAGGCAGACACTCCCCCACAGCCCCCAGGACAAGGGTTTTAAGTTATGCCCTGGGGCATATAAGGAATTTATAGAAGGTGTTGTTATAGGAACTTCAAAAAAGGCTCATTTGATTGGAAATTCAAAGGGCTAGTGCCCTTTTTAATAGTCAAAAGTGATTGGAAGGCAACTAATACCCCTTCCACAACCACCATTTCCCCAAACTCATCCAATCAAAATTTTAAGATAGCCATTTTGTTCAATGTAGTTGAAAGTTCTGGAAATTAGGTCTTTGAGGATGACAAACCCCCCACAGTCCTCAGGGCAAGGGTTGTAAGTTATGCCCTGGGGGCATATAAGGTGTTTATAGAACGCCTTGTTGCAGAAACTTTAAAAAGGGCTCATTTGATTGGAAATTGAAATGGTTAGTGCCATTTTTAATAGTCAAAAGTGATTGGAAGGCAACTAACACCCCTTCCATGCCCACCATTTCCCCAAACTCATCCAATCAAAATTTTGAGATAGCCTTTTTGTTCCGTGAAGTTTAAAGTTCAGGAAATTATACTTGTGAGCAGGGCACTCCCCCCACAGTCTTATAAGTTATAAGACAGAGCAAGTGTTATAAGTTATGCCCCGGGGGCATATATGTCTTTATTGAAATCTTTGTTGTAGAAACTTGAAAAAGGGCCCATTTAATTAGAAATTCAAAGGCCTAGTACCCTTTTCAACAGTAAAAAAGTGATTTGAAGGCAACTAATCCCCCTCTTTCGCCCCCCTTTTCACCTAACATATCCAATCAATAATCTGAAATAGCCATTTTGTTCAGCATAGTTGATTTCCAGATAGAAATTATGTTTTTGAGGAGGACACTCCCTACAGCCCTCATGGCAAGGGTTGTAGGTTATGCCCTTGGGGCATATAAGGTTTTTATAGAACACGTTGTCATAGAAACTTCAAAAAGGGCTCATTTGATTGGAAATTGAAATGGCTAGTGCCCTTTTTAATAGTCAAAAGTGATTGGAAGGCAACTAATACCCCCTCCATGCCAACCCTTTCCCCAAAAACAGCTAATCAAAATTTTGAGATAGCCATCTTGTTCCATGCAGTTTAAAGTTCAGGAAATTATACCTTTGATTAGAACACTCCCCCGCAGTCTTCAGGGCAAGGGTTATAAGTTATGCCCTGGGGGCATATAATTTTTTATTGAAATCTTTGTCGTAGAAACTTGAAAAATGGCTCATTCTATTGGACATTAAAAGGGCTAGTGGCCTTTTTAATAGTCTCGGAAGTGTTTGAGGGCAAATAACTCCCCTCTCACGCCCACCTTTTCCCCAAACACATCTAATCAAAATTTTTAGATAGCCATTATATTCAACGTAGTTCAATGTTTTGGATATTAGGTCTTTAAGGATGACAACCCCTCCACCCCCACAGCCCTCAGGGCAAGGGTCGTAAGTTATGCCCTAGGGGCATATAAGGTTTTTATAGAAAGCAATGTTCTAGAAACTTCAAAAAGGGCTCATTCAATTGGAATTTGAAAGGGCTAGTGCCTTTTTAATAGTTGAAAGTAATTATGCCCTGGGGGCATATAAGGTTTATATAGAAAGTTGTTGTAGAAATTTCAAAAACGGCTCATTTGATTAGAAATTGCCCTTTTTAATAGTCAAAACTGAGTGGAGAGTAATTAACCTCCCTCTCATATCCAACATTTCCCCAAACACATTCAATCAAAGTTTAGAGATAGCCTGTAAGATAACTACCTTATAGGCTATCTCTATAAGGTAGAATAGAGGTAGTTAGAGATAACTACCACAAATCAGCATCAATAAATATATGAAACCCAAAACGAACAGAAATTACAATAAATAATCAAGTCAAACTCAAAACAAGCAGAAATTAACATAAGTTGGGCTCAAAACCCCTATGCCTTGCCAAGGCCAAACCATAATTTACACTTTACTGAAAAAAATACAAATGAATTTGCATTGCCAGTTTAATATACATATACTGATATTTAGTAATCAAAACATTAATATTGTTTGATTTATTAAAGTTATAAAAAGTAAAAACATTTATATTTTTTTCAGTAAAGTGCAAATTATGTTCTAGCCTTGGGAAGGCATAGGGATTTTGAGCCCAACTCATGTTAATTTCTGCTCGTTTTGAGTTTGACTCGGTTATTTATTGTAATTTCTGTTTGTTTTAGGTTTCATTTATTTATCGATGTTGACTTGTGGTAGTTTCACGCTCGGTAGATTATTTGATTTTATTTTTGCTCATTTTTTGTTTAATGGAGTTCTTTACTTTTCTTTGAAAAACGTATTTTGTGGAAAAAGTTTTTTAATTAATAAAAGAAAAGAATAAAAGGAATCTTGCAGCAAGGTTACACCCAGCTCAACTACACCAAGATGCTTTTTGTAAAATACTATGAAACTTTGTCCAGAAAATGACTTGCACAAAATTCTAGATGTTATGCTTTTCATTTTCTTTATGCAGAAGTTGAGGAAGTTATACAGAAGTGCAGAAGTTGAGGAGTTAGTGCAGGAGTTAGCAACTCTATAAGAAAATTAAATAAATTTTCTTGTGAATTATTATCGCTTCTAATCAGCAATTGTACCAAACCAATCCTGCTCAACTCATCCTCAGGGCTATACTGTGGTGTTTCTCATCCCCATAGTATAGTGCAGACGGTTTGATATCATTCTATTTTCCCTTCTTGTTTTAGTTTTGTTTTTTTTGTTGAAAGCTTTTTCCAATAGGCAATGTTTAGAAGTCCTCCAAAAAAAAAAGTCCCCCCAGATCCCAAATCAAATTCCAGTGAAAGTGTCATAGTGAAAGATACCCATCTTGGCTGGTCAAGCACACTATCTCAAAGTTCAAATGATAGCTCCAATTTGGAGAATAGGACAATGATAAGTGTAGGGGCTAATGTAACCATGAATGATGATAATGGGTTTCAAAAGGTCCTTTGTATAAACTATAAAAAAGGAAAAAAATCTCCACAATGAAAAGCATTTCCACTCTCCCTTCCCAATATCCTCCCTCCAGAAACTAAGAAATTTACCTTAAAATTACTCCCACCACCTCCTTTGAAATAAAAATGATCACTGCAATAAGAGTTGCAATTTTTAAATTGCTAAAATCAATGTTCTCTCTTAATATTAACCGTGATGGATCTCTGCTAATAGCTGTAGAAGATCAGAAATTAGCAGATACAATAATTAACCTAAAATCCCTTCTGAATACCCCAATTATTGCATCTAATTGGAACCCAAAACAATCACCAAAAAAAATAGTAGTTTATAATGTTCCCCCAGAGATATCCACTCAGGAGTTAAAAGAAGGGCTCTCAGATAGGGCTGGAAACACAATCTCAGTTGAGGATGTTACCCAACTTGGCAAACCTAACTTTAATGGCCTGAAAACTAGTAGATCCTTCTTATTCACACTGAAGGAAAAAATTAATATCCCAGAAAAATTATTCCTATTTGGGCAAATCAAACCAGACAAGGAATACAAACCTAAGCCTATCCAGTGTCAGAAGTGTCTCGAACTGGGACACACAACAAACAAATGCAATGAAATTCTCCGAGAGTGTAGTAATTGTAAAGCTTTCCATCCTAAAGAGTTGACAACTTGCAACAACACCCAACCTACATGCATCAATTGCAAAGGCCCACATGAATCTACAAATAAATCTTTATGCCCTGCATACAAGAAAAGAGCTCTAACACTCCAAATATCAACAGAGAAGGCCATCCCATACCCCTTTGCAGCAATGGAAGCAAATGCTGCGCAACACTACCAAATAAAGCCTGTAATGAAACCAACCAAAACCCCCAAGTCAATCGCCCCCAATGCATCAAAAACCCCATATAAAACACCATCTTCTAAGCCCCCTAGCTCAAATCCCAATCAGAAAAAATCACCAAGTCAAAAAACGTCCTTTTCCTGTTAGATAAGGTCAGCCTGCCCCCCCCCCCTCCCAAGAAGAAAAAAACCAGAAACACTACCAGGAATCAATCCCTTAACTAACGAATGGGATGCACAACCAAAAATGCAATCTCCAATCAAATGCTTATTCATTCTAAACTGTAATGCAGTTTAGGCCATGAACATACATCAACTACAGAAAACAAAAATCATTGCAGAATTGGCAAAAATCTACATCCCAGATGATATGCTCATTCAAGCAAAAAAAGATCTTGCTTTTCTTTTAACAAAGCTGAACATTGATACACACTCATATGAAGAATAAATCAACAACACAACATATATCAATACTCCAATGGAATGTAAGATCACTCACAGAAAATAAGGTAAATGAACTAATATCTTTTATGAATAATAACCCCATTAATATTGCTTACCTCCAGGAAACTCATTTAACCCAAAATCAACAAATTAAGTCTCTGGGATATACTATCCTCAGAAAGGATAGATATTCAGAAAGAAAAGGAGATAGGATAGCTTTATTAGTTAAAAATAATATAAAATTTTGTGGCATCAATTTTCCAGATTTTGCACATGATGTTGATGCAATTGGTATCAGTGTTTGGCTGAATAATTTAAAAACCTACATAATAAGCTTTTATAACCCTAATGGCCAAACTACAGATGCCAAGGATTTCTTTAGTTATATAAATAATTCTAATATGTTAAAAAATATCATTATTTGTGGAGATTTCAATGCCCACAGCCTTTTGTGGGGGAGTAAACCAGCAAATAAAGCTGGTAAGTTCATTGAGCATATGACTTCAAATAATAATGAGTTGGCTGTTGCTACCCCTCCAAACGTGAATACATATTTCAACCCCAAAAGTAGTAGATTCTCCACAATTGACCTAAAAACTGTGTTATTGAATTTTTTGAATAAAATTTATTTAAATAAAACTGATAGTCTATGTACTGACCACTTTGCTGTAGTTTTCTACCTAAATGAACCTGCTGAAACTTCATCTCATACCTCCAAATATATCAACACTAAAGCAAATCGGTCTATGTTCCAAAATAAGCTAAACGATGAAATTACAAGTTTCACCCAAATTTCATGCATTTCTAACACAACAGTTGACACACATGCTGAAGCCTTGACATCTTTGCTAATAAATACAGCTAATCATGCTATCCCCAGTACAACACATAAGAAAACATTCACTAAACAAATTCCTAAAGCATGGTGGACAAATGAGTGCCTAAATAAATGGAGAATAAAAAAGGCAGCTAGGACAGATTTCATAAAAAAAACTATCACTTACTACATATTCAAAAAAATTACAATCATAATCTAATCCAAAAAGGACCATAATAAATGATAAATATAACTACTGGAATAATTTTGCAAATAATCTCTCCAGAGAAACACATGAGCCAATTATACATAAAGTCATAAGCCACATCTGTGGGAAACAGACTTCCCCCAATCCACTCCTGTATGAGCTTATACATAATAATACCCATTATGACAATGATAATGAAAAAGCTAACCTATTTGTAACTCTTTTTGTTAATAAGTTAACATCAAATAATCAAAGCAAACTGTCCCCAATTCCTATGAACCCAAGTTACCAACCATGCCCAGGATCCGAGTACATAACTAATCCATTTTCAATCCAGGAATTGAATAATGCAATACATCATATTAGGACCTAAACTAGCAGCAGCTATGACAATATACATCCTACATGGATAAAGAATCTCACACCTTCATACAAACAAGAACTGCTAAATTGTTATAATCACGCTTGGGCATCTTCTATGTTCCCCAATATATGGAAATGTTTGTCCCTCCTACCAATCCTAAAGAAAAATAAACCCAAAGATAACCCTGAGTCTTATAGGCCCATAATGATTACTCCTGTGATGGGGAAAATAATGGAGAAAATGATCTATCACAGACTCCTCTGGTTTGTTGGAAAAAATAATACGATCCCTCACACTCAAACTGGATTCAGGAAACACCACTCCTCAACAGATGCTGTCATTTTGCTAACAAATGCAATAAATGAATCTTTCTCAAAAAATAGTGTCCTAGTTGGAGCTTTTCTAGATTTTGGAGGGGTATATGACAATGTGAACCACCAAATCCTTGTAAAAAAACTTGCAAACCTTGGAGTACCCCCTAAGCTAGTATCTATTATTAAATCCTTCATAGAAGTGCCAAGTTTCATCGTTTGTGTTGGTTCAGCCTCTTCACCCCAAAAGACAATAACCAAAGGCCTACCTCAGGGAGCAGTCCTCAGTTGCCTCCTATTTGCCCTATATCTCTGGGACATGAACCTCCCCCACACGAATCTACAATATGCTGATGATCTGGTGCTATGGTCATCTGGCAACACCTTTCAGATAGCACAGTCAAATCTGCAAAAGTCACTTTTCCAGTTTAAAAAATTCTCTCAACATTCAGATTTACCCATTGCACCCACCAAGTCAAAAATAATCCAATTTCACTGGAAGCCAAACCATGTTAATGCAAAACTAACTCTAAATAAAACAACTATTCCAGAAGATAATCATATTAATTACCTAGGTCTAATGCTTGACCAAAAACTTAATTTCCACCACCACATTTCAAACACAATAAAAAAAATGCTATAGAAAAACAAATATACTAAAAAGACTTCTTTCCAGACCCTGGGGTTCTAAGGAGAAAACCTTACTCCAGTTTTATAAATCACATATAAGACCCCATATTGACTATGGGCTCATCATCTATGGTGCATGTGCAAAGGCCCATGTGCAAAATATTGAAACAACACAAAATGATACAATACGTCTCATATTTGGTCTTAGGAAACTCACAAGCACCAAGTTTCTGCTTATGGAGAGTGGTTTAACAACAATAAGGGAGATACGTAGCTTTCTCTTGACAAAACATCTTACAAAAATTTAATCAAATAGCTCACACACACTACATAATTGGTTAAGAAATCCAGCCATGTATAGAGACATTGCAGATGAGTATGCCAATATTCAGAAGAAGTTCCCCATACCAGCAAAGTCTATTGCACCCACTTTCCCCTAATCACCCCCATGGAATTGGTCAAGTCCCATAATAAATAATGACTTCTCAAAGTGGAATAAAGATTTAACCCCCATTGCTTTTGTCCAGAAAAAATTTGCAGAACTTAATACAATTACCTATAAAAATCACTTCCAGATATTTGTTGATGGATCAAAATGAATGAGTAGGTTCCAAGTGGTGTTTTCCTTCCTCACCTGAAAATTGCAATGGGCGAAAGATTATTTAGTAATTTATCTGTAATGTCTGCTGAGTTAAATGCTATAATCATGGCATTAGAACACCTTAAGGAAAACCAACCTTTGATTGCAAATTCAAATAATATTATCATATATTCAGACTCTCTATCAATCCTTGAGTTGCTGGCCTCAGCTCCTCAATATAAGTTGGACATTGACACTTATCATTGTATCAGTATTATAGATAATGTTGCTTCAAGTGGCATAAAAACTTATTTTCAGTACAGTCCTAGCCACTCTGGCATAAGTGGTAATCATCAGGTTGATGAAATAGCAAAAAATGCTATAAATATTGACCAGCCAAGTGGGAGACCAGTCCCGACTAGAGATATTTACCAATGGAGGCTATCAGATATTAATTTTAATAAGAATAATCCTATCCTTTCCCCTTTTCCAAATACGTATATTTCTCAAATTTATCATAGAATTGGTTGTGGAATAAATGGACTAAAGTTTCTTGCATTGTAATATAAGTTTTCTAATTAAAGTGGTTCAATCCCCCTGTCCCCGCTTTGCAGGCATTGTAATATGAATAATGAAACAATTAACCACTGCCTATTTGAATGCAATATGATGATGTCTGCACAACATAGCCTACCTTGCTTTGTAAACTTTTAAAATGCTTCAAACACCACAAAATCTCACTATAATCCAAGAGCCTAGCCAACTATACCTGCACACAGAGCACAGAAATCGATATCTATCATCTTATATTTGAAATCCTTGAGTCAAAAGATTTACTGAAAGATATCTGAGAATATCTAATAAATAAGAGACGACCAAGCCAGTAGCTCTGTCGCCCACAGAGTGAAGCAAAAAGAAAAGGGCTAAATAGTACTAACTGAATAGCCCGCCTGCTGTGAATTAGAAGAAGAAGAAGAGGAAATAAAATGAAAAACTTATTTTGTGGAAAGTTTTTTTAATTAATAAAAGGAATCTTGCAGCAAGGTTACACCCAACTCAACTACACCAAGATGCTTTCTGTAAAATAGCCTACTATGAAACTTTGTCCAGAAAATGACTTACACAAATTTGTAGATGTTATACTTTTCACTTTCTTTATGCAGAAGTTGAGGAAGTTATGCAGAAGTGCAGAAGTTGCAGAAGTTGAGGAAATAAAATGAAACTTTCACAATAAAAGTAAGCTCTGGGAAGCTATTTACAAAAGCCTATTACTACTTTTTTCCAATTCCTAAGACTTAAGACAATGTACAAAACACTGGTCTAGATCAATGTATGAAGAGGTGACTGTAGCTGACTCTAAACTAAACCCAAATATGTTTTGGCACCATGTCTTAGCAGCTAGCCCATTAAGACAAGATATCACAGACCTAATAAGAGAAGATGGTAAAAGAACTTCAGATACAAATTCTTTTCAAATAGAGTTGTCAGCTTGTGGAATTCCCTCAGTGAAAAAACAGTGACATCTACCAGCATGGAGGCATTCAAGTAATCAGTGGATAGGGAGTGGCTAATTCCATGGAGCACTACTTGGGACCCCACAGAGGACAAACTATCATCACTGAAGCTGGCCGACACAGGATTCATCCTATTACTAGTAAGTCTGATTTAAGGTAGTATGTTTTATTTTAACTATTCATTGATATATACAACTCTTACCAACTCCTCTTTGGTAACAAGGTGTGATGGTTTTAGTTTAACATAATTTTGCTCAATTGGATACTGGTTTTTTACTCTATTCAGAGAGTTAAGAAACAAACTTACCCCTATACTCAGAATTACATCTTGAATCCAAATTTCACATTCATTTGTGTCAAAAATGAACTTTACCCCCACCCTATATACCAATTCAGGGTATACATTTGCACATTAGGGGGTGGGGGGTGAAGTTCACTTCTGACACAAATGAATGTGAAATTTGAATTAAGGATGTAATTCTGACTGTACAGATAAGTTTTTTTTTTAGCTATCTGAATAATCTGTTAATATAAACATTACCCATTTCTTTTTCTCTGGTTTTAGATCTGAAAATGCAATTCTTTGTATTTGAGTAGAATTTAAAGCCATATCAATAAGTTTTTGGTAAAATTCTACTTTAGCTGCTTTTGGCTATCTTGGAAAGGGGTTAGGTTAGGAAAATGAACCTTTCAGGGATGGGTCTACAGGCTAAAGATGTCCCACAAAGGCATTTTGAAGTACCTACCTTAACTCCTTCTCTTTCTAGATGGTCCTAAAAATTGCCTACATGACAGGTCCTATACATATTGACATTTTGACAAAACAACATTTTACCTTAATTTTTAGTTATTAGTTTCTTTTTCTCTGGCTTTAGTTCTGTAAATACAATTCCTGTTGATTGAGTAGAATTTCAAGCCATATCAATGATGTTGTTTTTTTCAAAATTTAGGAAATGTATTTGCATATCTTTAAAACCTCATAAATTAGGATTGAGCAAAGTTGTGAAGCTGGAAACAATTTTGTTGTACTTCATTTAAGCAGAAGATCTATTTTGCAAGGTTTCACTTTTATAACACACAGATTTTTAAAGGTCATCAAAGGTTAGGACCCTCTAGAGGGAGGAATGGGGGTAGGTACTTCAAAATACCTTCCTGGGACATAATTACCATGGACCACTGCTTGGGACCCAACAAAGGACTAACTATCGTCACTGAAGCTGGGGGACACAGGAGTCATCTTATCACTAGCAAGTGCAATTTAAGGTAATTTAAGATAAATTTAGCCTGTAGACCCATGCCCAAAAGTTTCATTTTCCTAACCCCTTTCCAAGATAGCCAAAAGTAGCTAAAGTAGGATTTTATCAAGTTTTTTTTTCTAATTTTAGGAAATGTATTTGCAGATCTTTCAAACCTCATAAATTGGGATAGAGCAAAGATGAAGCTGAAAACAGTTTCACTTTGCACAAAACAGTGCAAGGTTTCACTTTTATAATACAAAGACTTTTAAAGGTCATCAAAGGTCACTGCCCTCTAGAGGGAGGAGGAATGGAGGTAGGTATGCTAAAATACCTTCCCAGGACATTCTTTGGTCTGTAGACCCATCCCGGAAAGTTTCATTTTCCTAACCTAACCCCTTTCTAAGATATCAAAAAGTAGCTAAACTAGAATTAGGCCTATACATTTTCAGCTTTAATGTCAAAATACTTCCTGAATAATTATATCAGTTGGGCTTTCCAATTTTCTTTGAAATTTCCATTAGCAGTTTTTAACCATAAAATTTGCTGAGATACCACCAGATGGATAATTTGACATTGTACATATATATATATATATATATATATATATATATATATATATATATATATATATATATATATATATATATATATATATATATATATATATATATATATATATATATATATATATATATATATATATATATATATATATATAGATATACAAATCTTTGAATTAGCCAACTGGTCAATCAGTCTTTTAGGCCTAGGAGCCCATCTGGACATAAGGAAACAATTCTAACTGCATAATATGCAGAATAATCCTATGTAGCATATTTTTTATGGGAAGATCCTTTCTCTTCACTTCTTTCCTTGTTTTTCCAGTTTTTCAAAGAAATTCATGAATTTCTTAGAAATTATATATTCACAGAATGTATACCCCACCCCCCCCCTAATGTGCAAATATAGGTAATTTTTTGCAAATCATATTATTGACTTAGGAATTAAGTAAACATACCACTCAATGCCTTTTTTTTATACTCTTTCCAAATATAATAATCATTTTTGTTGGAAATGAATTTTATCCCCACCCCTATATATACCAATTCAGAGTATATATTTGTACATTAGGGGAGTGGGGGTAAATTTTATTTCTGATGTAAATGGGATGTAAATTTAAACTTTCCCCCCATCTCCCTAATGTGCAAATATTTACCCTGAATTGGTATATATAGGTATGGGGGCAAAATCCATTTCTGACAGAAATGATTATTGTATTTGGAAAGAGCATAACAAAAGGGCATTGAGTGGTATGTTTACTTTATTCATAAGTCAATAATATGATTTGCAAAAACTTTACCCAAATATATACCTAGAATTGCGTCCTCAATCTGAATATAACATCCATTTGCATCACAAATGAACTTTAGGCTACTCCCATATTAGACATGTGGTGGATGTCCAAATGGTAAATATTTACCAAATCATATTATTGAGTTATGACTAAAGTGAATATACCACTTGATGCCATTTTTTATGCTCTTTATGAATATAATAATCATTTTTGTCAGAAATGAATTTTAGCCCCCACCCCTATATATACCAATTCAGGGTATATATTTGCATATTAGGGGGGTGGGGGGAAAATTTAAACTTACCTCTCATTTACATCAAAAATAAAATTCCCCCCCCCCCCAATGTGCAAATATACACCCTGAATTGGTATATATATGGGTGGGGGCTAAAATTCATTTACAACAAAAATTGTTATTAGGCCTAAATTTGTAAATAACAAAAAAAAAGGCATCAAGTGGTATATTCACTTTTGTTGTAACTCAGCAATATGACTTGGTAAATACTTACTGTCCAAATTTGTTGGGATACCACCAGATGGCTAACTTGAAAATGTATATATACCCAAATCTTTAAATTAGCCAACCAGTATTTTAAACCTAGGAATCCAGCTGGACAAAAAGAAACATATTAAGAAAACAATTCTTACTCCATAATATGTAGAATAACCCTAGTTAACACATTTTGCAGGGGGAGAGCCTTTATCTTCACTTCTTTGCTTGTTTTTCCAGTTTTTCTAAGAAATCCATGAATTTCTTAGAGCCTATATATTCACAGAATAGGCTATATACCTAGAATTGCATCCTCAATCTAAATATAACATCCATTTGCATCACAAATGAACTTTACTCCTATATTAGCCATGTGGTGGATGTCCAAATTTGTTTGGGGCCAGAGGATAAGGTCTGACAGAACATTGACTGAATAGGATCTCTTGGACAAAGATTAGGCTACCAAGGATACCTAGCATACCAAGGAAAATTAAGGATAAATATTTACCAGATCATATTATTCAGTTGAGACTAGAGTGAATATACCACTTGATGCCTTTTTTATGCTCTTTACAAATATAATAATCATTTGGTAAATTTCTACCAAATCATATTATTGAGTTAGGAATAAAGTGAATACACCATTTGATGCCTTTTTTTAATGCTGATTATGAATATAATAATCATTTCTATCAGAAATGAATTTCAGCCCCCCCTATATATGCCAATTCAGGGTTAGGTTAGAAATATATACCCTGAATTGGCATATATAGGGGGGCTGAAATTCATTTCTGATATAAATGATTACTATATTTGTAATCAGCACAAAAAAAAGGAATTGAGTGGTATATTCACTTTATACGTAAGTCAATAATATGATTTGGTAGAAATTTACCAATAATTTTTGTCAGAAATACATTTTAGCCCCCACCCCTATATATACCAATTTACATCAGAAATAAAGTGAATATAGCCTAGGCCTACCACTTGATACTTTTTTTAGGCTCTTTATAAATATAACAATCATTTTTGTCAGAAATACAAGGCCCGTTTTTTAGGACTAAGATCTTACATCTAAGATCTTACATCTTTCTGTAAAGATTATCGTTTTTCAACTCATCTTTGTTCTAAAATCTTACAGCTCGCTGATTTTGGAAAAATATATGAAAGACGCCATCTTTCTGCCATATAGAAAAATGATGAAAGAACTTTGATGATCCACTCATTATTTTTTTCATACCACTGATCAAAGCAGAATGATGAAAGATGTTTTAATAAAAACGGCCAAAGATGTAAGATCTTTCTTCAAAGATTTAATTTTTAAGTGTTTTTTGACAAAAGATGTAAGATCTTAGCACATTGATGAGTGAAAAAACAGGCCTACAGTTTAGCCCCCACCCCTATATACAGCCTAAATTTGCACATTAGGTGGGTGGGGAGGGAGTTTAAACTTACCTCTCATTTACATCAGAAACAAAACTACTCCCACCCCCCTAATGTGCAAATATATACCCTGAATCGGTATATAGCCTTTAAGGGTGGGGGCTAAAATTCATTTCTAACAAAAATGATTAGCCTATTAGGTATATTTGTAAAGAGCATAAAAAAAAGGCATAGAGTGGTATATTCACTTTAGTCATAACTCAATAATATGATTTGGTAAATATTTACCAAATTAAGAGTAGTCTAAGTGAAATCACTGTGAGTAGGCCTAACTTAAGTGGAGAACACATGAAGATAGCCTGGCAAAATTATTTCAAAGATTTTAACAAGTATTAACAAAAACCTTCTATTTTGGGGTTGGTTTCTTTTACTGAGTCCTGCTTATCAATGTTTTCCAAGGATACCACAGATGTAGGTCTACTTCCTTTCAAATGTTTCTTTTTATTTGCACCAGGCCAATCTGGCCCTTTTGGCTTAGATTTCTCAGATCCCACGGCTGAAATATTTTGGCCAAATAGCCACAGTGACAAAGCCTGTGAAGGCTTTTATCATTTGCTATCCAGAAATCACTACTGCACAGCAGTAAACATATAAATATGTTTCAGATAATTTACAATTCCAACTTTTGTTTACAACAGTTTTTCTTCTTTTCTTTGATAAGAAGTGATCAGTTATGACATCCCTGCGTCTTCAAAATGAAATTCCTGTATACTGACCAAATCCCTGTCAAGAAATTCAAAAAAAATCTAGTACTAGAGACGTAACTTCAGCTGGTTACAGGGGTTACCCATTATTATTTTCACAATTAACCTGAAAAATTCAAGCTTCCTTCTTGCTTGACATAAAATTCACATACAAAATTGACATCAAATTGGTGTGCACAGTAGCCAATCTCAAGCTTGGATAAAGTGAGGAGGGTTGGGCTGTGGGCTTGCGACCCACACCCAGGACCCTGAGGGGAAATCCTTTGGGGAAAAAGCCTTGCAACTGAAACATCTACAACTGCCACAGATACAACCATTATTTCATACAATAACCTCTGCTTGCCCCTCGGACTCGATTTTGACTGCGAAAGAAACAATGAAGATGGGTTTTGGGAATGTGAGAACCATTGTTGTTTTTGGCATTGTTTGGCAGTTTTTTAGTTGTTTTGCTTTATTTATGATTTTTTTTTTTTGGTTTTATGACTGTGAAATACGAATTCGGCCCTTCAAGGCTTGTGATAGACATTTTTTGAAATAAATATCTCATCTTATGAACCAGATTTCGAAAACAGAGCAAGTTATAAAAGAGATGAGACAGTATCTGATTGATATACTCATTTTCAGTGAGATAAGGTGGACTCAAAGTGGTTTGGAGAAGGTTGTTGCTGGATACACTATGGCCTATAGCGGAGACTCCTCAATGCACCGGCCTGGTATGGGAGTTATGATGTCTCCAAGTGCACACAAGGCAAAGGCGAACTGGAATTCAGTCAATTAACTTTTAATGAGAGTTCGCTTCGTCTCCAACCACACAAAACTGACTATAATCGCATGTTATGCACCCACAAATGAAGCTGATAATGACGATAAGGACACTTTCTACGACTAAGGATGTTCCCAACTACGATATAATGTGTGTCGTTGGTGACCTAAATGCCAAAGTTGGTGCGGATAACCAGTGATGCCCAAAAATGCTAGGCTGTCATGGCATAAGAAAAATAAACGAAAAAGGTGTAATTATTGTGGATTATGCCCTGATTAATGATTTTGTAATAGGTGGGACTCTGTTCGAGCACAAGCCAATGCATAAATACACATGGATGGCCCCAGATGGTCGAACGAGAAATCAAATCGATCACTTCCTGATATCAAGATTTTAGAGAAGTAGCCGGCTTGATGTACGTGGCTTTCGTGGAGCGTAAGTGAACTCAGATCACATTCTTGTGGTAGCTGAATTGCGAGTTGAGCTAAAGGCTCCGAAACAGGAAGCCAAGAAAGTTTCCAAACAATATTACAGCAACAAGTTGGAGGATCAGGATACACGCAAAGGTTTCAGCATATCTCTTCAAAACAGATTCGAAGCTTTAAAGACACTTGACAATGTCACAGATGTGGAACGTATCTGGTCCGCAATTAAAAAAACTTACCATGAGGTGGCCGAGACAACCATCGAATTCAAGAAAAGAAAGAAAGAAGAGTGAATATCTGATAAGACCTGAGAACACATAAGGAAACAAAAGTATACCGAAACAGCTACCCTGAGATCATTGATCCATCATAAAAAAGAACAGCTACAGCTTTGCTATAATAAGGAAGATAAAACTGTCATGAGAAGTGCAAGAGGAGACAAGAGAAAGATGATTGAGGAGAAAGCAGCATTTGCTGCTTTCTGCTTTCCAAAAAAGGAGACTCGAAAATGGTATATCGTTTGACAAATGGCACAGTCGGTAAGAAAGCACACCGGTCGTCTCTGACAAAGGACGAGAATGGAGAGCTTGATGAAAGAAAGTTGATGAAAGATAGGTGTTACAGATACCTGGCAAACCAGAAATAGTACCTGAAACACCATTTTTACACAATTTACCGCTACGAAGAAGCTGAAAAATGGGCGTGCACCAGGAGTCGATGGAATCTCAGCAGAAATTCTAAAGGTATCCCTTCGAGCCTGTGTTACTATATGGACCGCCCTTCCAGTGAGTATCTGGAATAGCGAGAAGATCCCAGTCGACTGGACTAGAGGAATTCAAGTTAAACTCTTCAAGAGGAGAAATGCCCTAATATGTGGCAATTGGAGAGGTATCAATATAACCACAGTCATACTGTATCATACTGCACTAAACTATTAACCATAGTCATACTGCATCGCCTAAGAGCAGCCCTTGGCTCGCATCTCAGAGAAAAGCAGCATGGATTCCAGCCTGGTATATCCTGTGCGTATCTAATTCTTATCCTCAGACTAATGGTGGAGAAGTCTAGAGAATGGAACAAAAAGCCCTACGTAATGTTCATTGATTTTGAAAAAGCGTTTGACTCTATTGACCAAGATATTCTATGGAAAATTATAAGTATCATGGAGTACCTGAGAAACAAGTTTAAATGATAATAGCCCTATAGAAACATAGAGAATGCTGTGTTCGAACTGAAAATGGGGAGACGCGGTTCTTCAGGATAATGTCTGGTGCTAAGCAGGGATGTGTTTTTATCTCCGTTTCCGTTTGTAATCATAATGGACTACGTTCTATGGCAGTCAATAGGTTCTGGAGTAAAGATTAACAGCAGACGGATCTCAAATCTCGACTTCACAGATGACGTAGTCCTCATAGAAGAAGTGAAACAACGACTACAGCTGCTACTTGACACCATAGCTGACAAAGCCGAGAAAGTGGGACTGACCGTAAGCGTGGATAGGTCAAAGAGCATGGCCACATATAACTTACCGCTGATACTGAGATGCAATCATAAAGATATTCAAAAAGCCCAGGAATTCAAGTATCTCGGGAGTTGGATTGAACATGATGGTAAAATCACGAAAGAAATAAAAAGGACAATAGGACAAGCAACTTCAGCTTTCAACAAACTGAAACCAATTTGGCTTAGTAGTAAATACTCACTACACTTAAACCTACGTTTTCTAAATAGCAATGTGATGTCCACTCTACTTTACGCTAGCGAGTGCTGGAGACTAAATATACAGCTAGAAAAACGTGTCCAGATGTTAGAGAATATGTGCATTAGAAGACTCCTGAACATAACCTGGCAGGAGAAGGTCACGAATATAGAAGTTCGCCAACGAACTGGTCAGCCTCTTATTACCGATCTCTTGAAAGCGAAGAAGATGGGCCTACCTTGGTCACATCCTTCGAATGCCTGAGAACCGGCTTCCAAAAACAGTTTACGAGTGGTGCCAGGAGGAGAGGTGTAGAAGAGATCGACCGAAACATGCCTTGAGACGACAGTACGACCAAGACCTGAGAACAACAGAACTGTCACTTCGACCGCAATTTCAGGACGTCACTGCCGCGGCTCCACTCCGATACGTCTGGCGAGGCTCTGTAGACGCCCTATATACTAAACCTGACCCTGCAGGAACTATGGTCTAAGTAAATCAAACTACTAAATATTATAGCTTCGACCCTGGTGGCGCTGGCTATTTGGTTTGGAAGGGGGGTCAGTGGTGTCGCTCTAAGCTTAGTCAGAATCAACCCAGCTTCAAACAAGCACCTAGAGGGATCTGGGGGATAAGCACAGGAAGTCTCAGGTTTACCCCTAACCACGCATTGCAATCACGGCCTAAGGCAGAAATTCAGGAAATCGATACATACACTACGCAGATCATTGGTCAGCATGTGAAAAAAAAAATTAAACATTACAACTGCAAGGTTGCCACAAGGAATACCAAAGTACTATTTTAAATCTTTTTAAATACAGGAGTGCTTTTTAAATACTTTCTGCGAAAATAATACTTTTCCCATACTTTTTGTTAAAAGAAGTAGGAGCGATTTCTTTTTTTTGACAAGTATTCGAGTAACGAGAAGTAAGACATAACATACTAACATAACACATACTACCACGCATAACATACTAACATTTTCATTTATCGATTATTCTTTTATTATGCTAACAAATATACGTTACATTATATTACAGGCTAAAAACAGATAGCATCTGGGGTTTTGTTGAGTCATTCTTAAGATAGACATCTAGAAAGAAGAATGATCGTACAGATAGACTAAACATAAGTAAATATTATTTTGAAAAGGAAAGGTGATAAAGATTATAAGAATATATTTTAAAATAAATCACTATAGTATAGGCGCTTCATTATTAAAGTACCAGGGGAGGGGGGCTTCGATGCCCACCCTCTTCCTGATATCCTATACAGGATGCCGCAGTTTTTTTCGTTGATGAATGTTATATAAAATATTTTATACATTAATTAACCAGATAAGTCCCTTCTAGTTTAGCCATTTACTTACCCCCTAGCTTAGTACTTGAATATAATCTAAGGTTACAAACAAAAGTGTGGTGTTTTTGAATGGCACAATGAACAGCTATTAGGTATAATTATAAATAAAAAGCAAGCCCATAAGAAGGTTTTAAACGTGCCCCTGTTTTAAACGCAGAAATAGGAATGTTTCAAGCGCATCCCTAGAAGACACATTCCCTGGATTTTAAATGCATCCCTGTTTTAAACGGTCAGCAGGTGTTACGTCACCAGGAGTGTTTACATTTGGGAAGGCATACCCCCAGGATTCCTACGTCAGCCCTGTTTTAAACGGTCCGCAGGTGCATGATACATCATAGGGAATGTTTACCAACATAATTGGAGTTAAGAGACATGCGTGACTTTCAAAGAGCATTTTGGCAGTTTCTTCATTTGAAAAGTATGACTTAGGATATTTTTGTAGTGTTGTGTCATGGTTTATCTTGTCTGTGTTACCTCTGTTGATGTTTCAAAGAGCATTTCTGAAGTTTCTCGTTGGAAACGTATGACTTAGGATGTCTGTGTCACCTCTGTTGATGTTTCAAAGTGCATTTTAGAAGTTTTTGTTTCAAACGTATGACTTTTTGTAATGTTTTTGTAATGTTTTGTCAGGGTTTATCTGGTCTGTGTTACGTCTGTTGATAGGGCTTTGTCGTGGTTTATCTTGTCTGTGCTACCTCTGTTGATGTTTCCAAGTGCATTTGGAAGTTTTTTTTTTGGTTGAAACGTATGATTCAGGATAACTTTGTATTTTTGTGTCATGGTTTACCTTGTTTGTGTTACCTCTGTTGATGGTTTAAAGGGCCTTTCAGAAGTTTTTCGTCAGAAACATTGACTTAGGAAATTTTTTTAGTGTTGTGTCATGGTTTATCTTGTCTGATAAACCTCTGTTGGTGTTTCAAAGTGCATTTGGAGAAATTTTTGTTTAAAATGTATGACTCAGGGTATTTTTGTGCTGTTATATCGTGGTTTATCTTGTCTATGTTACCTCTGTTGATTTTTTAAAGTGTATTTTAGAAGTATTTTGATTGAAACACAGGACTTAGGATATTTTCGTAGTGTTGTGTCGTGGTTTACCTTGTCTGGGCTGTTTCTGTTGATGTTTCAAAGAGCATTTTGGCAGTTTTTTCGTTTGAAACGTATGACATAGGATATTTTTGTACTATTGTGTCATGGTTTATCTTGTCTGCGTTACCTCTGTTGATGTTTCAAAGAGCATTTCTGAAGTTTTTCGTTGGAAACGTATGATTTAGGATGTCTGTGTTACCTCTGTTGATGTTTCAAAGTGCATTTTAGAAGTTTTTTGTTTCAAACGTATGACTTTTTGTAATGTTTTTGTAATGTTTTGTCAGGGTTTATCTGGTCTGTGTTACCTCTGTTGATAGTGCTTTGTCGTGGTTTATCTTGTCTGTGCTACCTCTGTTGATGTTTCCAAGTGCATTTGGAAGTCTTTTTTGGTTGAAACGTATGATTCAGGATAACTTTGTATTGTTGTGTCATGGTTTACCTTGTCTGTGTTACCTCTGTTGATGTTTCAAAGGGCATTTCAGAAGCTTTTTTGTTTGAAACGTATGACTTAGAAAATCTTTGTAGTCTTGCGTCATGGTCTATCTTGTCAGTGTTACCTCAGTTGATGTTTCAAAGTGTATTTTGGTAGTTTTTCATTTCTAGCGCATGACTTAGGATATTTTGGTTGTGTTATGTAGTGGTTTATCTCTACTGTGTTACCTCACTTGATGTTTGAAAGTGAATTTGGAAGTTTTTTCGTTTGAAACGTATTACTTAGGATATTCTTGTAGTGTTTTGTCGCTGTTTATCTTGTCTCTTTTACCTCTGTTGATGTTTTCAAATGCATTTTGGAAGTTTATTCGTTTCAAACGTATAACTTAGGTTATTTTGTAGTGTTGTGTTCTGTATTATCTTGTCCTTGTAACGTCTGTTGATGTTTCAAAGTACATTTTGGAAGTTTTTTCGTTTTAAACGTATGACTTAGGATATGTTGGTAGTGTTGTGTCTGCAGTAACCTGACAAATTAAGTCAGAAATTGGTTTTAATAAAAGCAATTAGAAATGAAACAACGCAAATTAAAAGTTATAAAGAAGTTTGGAAATAATGGGTTTGCGATAATGAGTTTTAAAATTGACCAGCAAACTAAGAGCTGACAGAATTTCTTTGGAGACACAGGATTTTGTAATACCCACTTCCTTGTTTTTAAACAGGACTTGTTTTTAGACGGGACTTAAACTCAAAGGACTTAAACTCATAGTTTAAGTCCTCTACTGTCGCCTGCTGCAAAGTTTAATAAAAGTTATCATATTTTACCAAATCGTCCTATACAACATTATTTAAGCTTCTCGTCAATATTCAGTAGGTACACTTCAGATAATTGGTCGGGCCAAACCTAAGCACACGCTACCCGCGTTTTCATCCCCTTAGGACCGTAGCCATACCCACTCCAAGGGCATGGTTTAATAACCCATTATACCCCACAGAACATACTTTACTACAGCTGGTGGCATGAGGTAAAACTGGGTCGAGAAGACCAAACAAAGTTGTAGCTTAAAACGAAAATGACTTTACCAGAAGACAAAATGACTTCCCTAACAACGCTACTTGAAATTGACAAAATTATACCAGAATACGCAGGAATTTCGGATGTTAATGAATTCCTCGAAAAACTGAGTATTTTCGACAATTTAGCAGACACATTTGACGATAAAGTCAAAGAACAATGCGTAGCAGCTAGATTAAGGGGAAGAGCTCTACAAAATCGTGAATCAATTAAAGAAAAAGAGGCAAAGGGCATTGACACTCTAATAGAATTCTTTAAAACGAGGTTCATATAATTGAGTGTTTCCGACAAGCTAAGAACAGAGGTAGTTACGTTTAACGCCTCAAATAGTATTTTGAAGTATGCAGAAAAGATTTCTTGGTCTGTATTCTTACAGTTGGGCAAAAGCGGAAGTGACGAGGCAGTATAAAAGGTGCAATTACATATCTTTACACAAGGGTTACCGAAAAAACTAGCAAGACTAGTATTATCACGCGAGCCAAAAAATATAGAGCAGACTATTCCCTTGGTTGAAAAGGAGGTACAAATTAATGAAGCGATGAAAAAATTTGACCATAAGAACCACACATGCCTTTAGGGCATAACATAGAACGCCTTCCCCTGTGGCCTGGGGGTTTCTATTGACACCAAATTTTTTCTTATCCGACCTTTAAACTATTTTTAACAAAATGTCTATCTCAAAATTTTCATCAGATGGGTTTTGAAAAAGAAGGCGTGAGGAGGGGGGGGGGGGGGGGCTAGCCGCCCTTGGATCTCTTTTGAATATTAAAAAGGGAGCTCGAAATTTCAATATCCAATCAAATGAGCCCTCTCTGAAGTTTATAGGAGTATCCCTTTCATACGAACAATATATGCCCCAGGGCATAACTTAAAACGCCTGCCCCCGGGCCGTGGGGGGTTGTGACGACACCTGAGTTGTTGTTATCTGACTTTTGAGCATTTTTTAAATTAATGGCTATCTCAAAATTTTTATTGGATGCATTTGGGGAAAAAGGGGCGGGGGGAGGGGGGTGGTTGCCGTCCAATCTCTTTTGACTCTAAAAAAACTGAACTAGAACTTTCAATTTCCTATCAAATGAGCCATCTCTGAATTTTTTACGAGCATCCCTTCAATAAGAACCATATATTCCCCCATGGCATAACTTACAACAACTACCCTTGGGCCCGGGGGGGCTGTGTTGACCCCTGAGTTTTCTTTATATGGTCTTTGAACTATGTAAAAAAAAGATATCTCAAAGTTCTTATCAGATGGGTTTGAGGAAAAAAGGGCATGGAGGGGGGAGGAGGGGCTAGGTGCCCTCCAATCTCTTCTGACTCTTAAAAAGTGAACTAGAACTTTCAATTTCCTATCAAATGAGCCCTCTTTGAAGTTTATACGAGCATCCCTTCCATAAGACACATATATAACCCCAGGGAATAACTTACAACACCTGCCCCCGGGCCCTGGGGGGTTGTGTCGACACCGGAATTTTTGTTATATGATCTTTGAACTATTTTTAACAAAATAGCTATCTTAAAATTTTTATTAGATTCATTTGGGAAAAAGGGTTCGGGGGGGGGGGGAGGAGGAGCTTGTTACACCCCAATATGTTCTGATGCTTAAAAAGTGAACTAGAACTTTCAATTTTCAATTAAATCAGCCGTTTCTGAAGTTTATACGAGCATTCCACAGCAAGACTGTGGGGGGGGGGGGTGTCCTGCTCAAACATATAATTTCCAAAACTTTAAAACTACGTTGAACAAAATGACTATATCAAATTTTTATTGGATGTGATTGGGGAAATCGTGGGTGTGGAAGGGATGTAAGTTGCATTAGAATCACTTTCGACTATTGAAAAGCAACTAGCCATTTAAATTTCCAATCGAATGAGTCCTTTCTGAAGTTTCTACGAGAACGGTGTCTATACAAAATCTTATATCCCCCCAGGGCATAACTTACAACCCTTGCCCTGAGGTCTGCGGGGGGATTGTCATCCTTAAAGACCTTATATCTAGAACTTAAAACTACGTTGAATAAAATGGCTATCTCAAAATTTTGATTGGATGTGTTTAAAGAAAAGGTGGGCGTGTGAGGGGGGTTAACTGCCCTCCAATCACTTTCGACTATTCAAAAAAAACTAGCCCTTTGAATTTCCAATCGAATGAGCCTTTTTTGAAGTTTCTACGACAATGCCTTCTATAAAAAGTTTATATGCCCCCAGGGCATAACTTAAAACCTTGCCCTGAGGGTTGTGGGGGACTCTCCTCCTAAAAAACATATTTTAAATCACAAAATTAACTACGCTGAACCAAATGGCTATCTAAAAATTTTGATTTGATGTGTTTGGGGAAATGATGGGCGTGGGGGGGGGGGGCTAGTTGCCCTCCAATCCCTTTCGACTATGAAAAAGGACACTAGCCCTTTGAATTTCAAGTCAAATGAGCCTTTTTTGAAGTTTCTACGACAACACCTTCTATAAGAACCTTATATGCCCCCAGGGCATTACTTAAAACCCTTGCCCTGAGGGTTGTGGGGGAGTGTCCTCCTTAAAAACATATTTTCTATCTTGACATCAACTACGCTGAACAAAATGGCTATCACAAATTTTGATTGTATGTGTTGGGGAATGATGGACATGGGGAAGGGAGGCTAGTTGCCCTCCAATCACTTTTGACTATTAAAAAGGGCCCTAGCCACTGCAATTTCCAATTGAATGAGCCCTTTTCGAAGTTTCTATGACAACGCCCTCTAAAAAACCTTATATGCCCCCAGGGCATAACTTAAAACCCTTGCCCTGAGGGTTGTGGGGGAGTGTCCTCCTCAAAAACATATTTTCTACCTGGAATTCAACTTCGCTGAACAAAATGGCTATCTCAAAATTTTTATTAGATGTGTTTCGGGGAATGAGGGGCGTGGGGGGCTAGTTGCCCTACATTCATTTTCAACTAGTAAAAAGGGCACTAGAGCTCTCGATTTCCAATCGAATGAGCCCCGATTGAAGTTTCTACGACGACCCCTTACATATAAAGTTCCTCTGGGGAAAAAAAATAGTAAAACATTGGAGCCGTATGGCCTTTATTATAGGCAACGCTGTAGCGTTGCTTCTGATATTATAGCAAGAATAAGAGCAAAAAATTTAAATGAGGAATAGAAAATACTTACGTAGATTACTTGGATTCTATACCTTACCTTTTTTTGAGTTTCTAGAGCCCCTGTGAAAACTAGGATGCACGGACTTGAATTTGAGAGGGATGCTTCGGGAAAAAGTAATTGGAAAGTATGATGATAGCGGGCAACCCCCCTTTACTATTATATGGTCTTGCATGTATAAGACCCCTCCTTTAAGGAGGGATTTTTCATAAAATGTATTTTTTATACTAAATTTTGTTTTCTTCTCTATGATTTTCCAGATCCTCCTCCACTCTAAACAGGGCAAGGGCCAGTGATTCAACCTCTCTAAAGCGATTGGATGTGCATGGGCCATCCGGGGCCATGATGCACGACCGGCAAAGGATGCCTGGTCCTTCCTTGCAAACTGTGATTCCTGGAAAATCCAGGACCGCACTATTCCAGCCTCCTGTTGCCCATCATGCGATGCCCGGGCCATCAGCTCAGCCTCGGCTCACCGTCATGCTGCCGGTTCATCGGAGCAATGTGAAAATGTAAGGCTTTATATTTTTCTAAATAGTTTTTTCTTTCTAGCTTACTATTGGAGGGAAGACCCCTCTTAAGATGGGATTAAGGCATTTCTTTCTGGCTATTAAACGAATTTGAAAGTCATATTCGTTAGTTCTGGATTAATAGCCTTATTAACAGTTTGGAGAGACTTTTCGATAAAATTTTTTTAGGTTATATGCTATTGCAGCCATTTAGTTTTGGCGTCTCAAAAGAAGTAGCTAAAACTAGTGTTTTAGTCTTGTCGCTAAGAAGGTTATTTGAGTGCTCCTTATTGGAAGGACCCAGTGTTGAATATTTTTCAAGGTAACTATGGCATTTTTCACAGCTAAAAATACTTCACTGGGAATAAATTTTTATTATTTTTTAGGCCACAGCCGACATTGACCGTTTAGTAGACGATATGGTCGCAAATTTTTATGGTGAAAAAGCTACACTGGCGGACGACACCAGTGACGAAGTCGACATCAGTAAATTCACTGGACGACACCAGTGAATCCGGACGGCATGGAATGATGAGTTTCTCGCAAAATTGCCAGACACAATCCCTCCCTCGGTAAGACCTTTTAATAAACATTCTAAACGTTAGCTTTAAAATTCTTCCAACTATTAAATTCTTAACTACCAGTGAGGGATCAAACCTTTTAGAGGCTTGTTACATTTATAGCCAGTAGTGTGGCCCCAAAGGGGTCTTGGAGGCTTGTTACATTTATAGCCAGTAGTGTGGGCCCAAAAGGGGTCTTTGAAGCCCAATTGCATTTATAGTCAGTTGTGTCGTCCCAGGGGTCACATTACTCATCTATGGTCATAATGCATCTAAAGGACCCCTATGGAGGGACCATTACATTTATAGTTAGTAGTATGATCTTAATACATCAGAAGGGTCACATTGCTCTTCTATGGTTATTACGTACTAGTGAGGTCCTTCAAGCTGATTCTTAACTATTCTCTTTCCTTTTCACAGGATGAAGTGTTCCAGTGAGCTAATATGCTTTTATTATTTTTTATGTTCACATGCCGACATCCACATCGGAATTTCCAGACAATTCGCGTACAAATCCACAAGAAATTGAACGTGGGAGGGAGGGATAATTGCGGGAGTGAGTCCATTTTCATAATTTCTCTGACATTGATTTAGACAGTTTTGTGAGGAATCTTGCCCTCGGCAGTGAATTATTCGACAAACTTTTAGAAGATGTGCCAGTAAGTAAGGTTAAGAGGGTGCTAGATACGCCCGTTCCTCAGAGTGATATGGAGGAACAAAGTGGTGCCGGCTCATCCCCTGTATTGTATTTAGCTAATACCGCTTTACACAATATTCGTATTTTTAGGGCTTAATTTAGAGAAGCATTTAATAGTCTTACAAGTGGTATTATAAATACGATCTACTTTACATTTTACACTCCTATGCCAGCAAGATTTGGGTACTTCTTGGAAACCATATTTGTGAGGTGGGAGGTTGCGATAGTACAAAGACATCAATGATAGTTAAAATAATTTTTTGAAATGCAAGGAGGGAAAATTTACACATATCACCTGCAAACGGCGGTGCAAACAAATCACCCTGACTTACGTAATTTCGAGGTTGTTTTTTCGAATTGGCTGGGAAATATTTTTAATAAGATGGAGGGTAACAATGAAACTTGGAGGAGGTTGGTTATTTTATTTTTGAAAAATTAGAAGTTAATATTACAAAATTTAAAAAGGGCTTTGTTTTAAGAGGGGGTAGGAGGGGGCAGGAGGATGCAACATAAAATGCAGATTTGAAGGGGAGTAAAGTGACAACATTTCTCTTTCGATTCGGGCTTGGAGTGTTTCACGTATTCAGTCCTTGAATTTTAATTGTTGAAAGAGGCATTATCCTGTAACACTTAAGGGGATTGACATTTTTTAGAGGGCAAATGAGCATTTAAAGATTGGGGTTACAGTTTTAGAGTATGATACAGAGTATGAAGAGGGGGAACTTAAAGATAAAAAGGGTGTTCTATATCCCTTACGGCTCCGTCCATTGATTCAGTGAAGCACTGGGTATAGCTTCTCTACGAGCCTGCCAAAGAACCTGATTCAATTGAATATTTCTTTCCAATTCCCCATATTAGTAGGGTTTTATTTGAGGGTAAGGAGAAACAACAGGGGACCTGCTATTACCGTCCAATGTGTTTATCTAGATTCAATAGTAAATTAAAATTGAAAAATCAATTGAGACACTGCAAGCGTCATCGATACGAGTCCGTGAAGACGATTTCGGGGGATAATACCATCTTGCGCTTCAAAAATTTTCAGAACCCGCTCCTGCAGAGTGACAAGGTGAAATTAGACATTTAAGACAAACTCATGGATGTGTGCGATTCATCAAACTTGAATCATGTGAAAGACCACGAACCCATTGCGGTCTCTTTTGCCCACGCACGAAGAGACTCAAGTAATATCATGCAACTGGTAGATGTAGTTGAGACATTGGTTGGGGAAGATTGTGTAGGCGCAGCTATGGTTGCACTTATTAAAACAGCTAATAAGGCAATTTTACGGCTGCGGAACAAACATTACTCAGTGACTCTATCACCAGAAGAAGAGTCGGCCGTTAAAAATAAAGGTATATTTTGGGGTTGCAAGCAAAAATTGTTGAGGGTAGTGGAAATGTGAAAGTCCGCGGCCATGATTATTTATGTAATCCTATTCAATCGGGAGGTAGTAAATTCCGAGGGCTTGCTCATAAATGTGTAATGTAAATATTGAGCAACAATACTTTCTACCTGTTTACATGCACAATTCCAACTACGATATGAAATTCATATTACTAGCGTTGACTCGTTTGCAGAAAGTTGAAATTGTAGATGGCGCATTGGTAGATGTTTCTTTTTCATATAACATCATACCCAAATCATCTAAGAATTTGCTAGTCTTAGAATTAAAATGGTAAAAATTGAAGATTATAATAAATGCTTTAATAAAAACCATTTTTTAGACTCCTATAGCTTCTTCCCAAAATCCCTTAGTCATTCAATTAGAGAAAATGGATGATTTTAATAGTTTCTCCCTCCTCAAACAGCAGTTTGCAGATGATGAAATGTATTATTTTTTAGCCTGTAAGAGCATCTACTCGCGCGAGTACTACAACTCCACCTCGCGGCTATGTGATGAAAAATTACCACATAATGAAGAGTTTTATTATTCACTTCACGATCATAAATGCACCACTGCCGATTATGAGTTTGCTTAGAGGATTTGGGCTAGAGGAGGATGTAGAAACTAATGGAATTATTGTAAATTTACCTGGCAAGTAATTCATTGACGGTGTTGGATATTGTCTGTAAAAACACGGACACAATTTACGAGGAATTTGGGTTGGATTTAGGGTAATATTTTTCAACTCCTCATCTGGTGATGGATTGAATTCTAAAAATTAGTGATGCAAAAATAGATCTGATTATCGACGTGGATCAGCACTTATGTGTAGGAAGATCCATGCGGGGAGAGTATGTTTTCTACTGGGATCGTATCATTGAAACCAACCCGACTGGACAACGCACCGGTGAAAAGTTGAAGGTGGTTTTCTTGGATATGAATTCCCTTTATCCCTCAGCAAAGTCGCACTTTTATTTGTCCTTTGGAAATTACTAATGGCTGGAGAATCCTCCTACTACAAACTTCCCCAATATTTACACTGTTGAGGAGAATGGACCACAACGATGATTTTTCGAAATTGATTGTGAAATACATTTGGAACTTGATGACTCGGTAAAGGAGTTTTTTGCCGTGCATAAGAAGACCGGTGGCTAGGGACTCTTGTAGTCCCTATAATCTATCTTTGGTAGAAGATGAGGGTATGTACTGGACACCTTTAAAACAAAAGCTTATTGTCGATCTTCATCCAAAACGGAATATTGTTGAACATAGCGTTCTTTTGCGGTTGATGCTCGCCAAGGATTTCAATGTCACAAAGATTCATAGAGCCTTTTAATTTGATCAAAAGCCTTACATGAAGATGTTTATTCACACTTTTGTCAAGAAACGATATGAAGCAAAAATAAAGGTTGAAATGAGATCTTAAAATTTATTTTAAAGTCCGCCTTTAATAAGATGTATGAAAGTGTAGACAACAGGACTTGCTGTGACGTTGTGACCGACCCAATGATTGTGGAAATTTTATTTCTGATGTAAATGAGAGATAAGTTTAAACTTTCCCCCACCCCCCTAATGTGCAAATATATACCCTGAATTGGTATATATAGGGGTGGGGGCTATAATTAATTTCCGACAAAAATGATTATTATATTCGTAAAGAGCATAAAAAAGGCATCGAGTGGTCTATTCACTTTAGTCATAACTCAATAATATGATTTGGTAAATATTTACCCAAAGGGTAAATATTTACCCTTTGGGTAACTGAAAGGGTACTTAAATGGTAAGTAAGCTCCAATGGTCGGGGGAGATGCAAGTTCAAGTGTATTATAGAGACACTGATTCACTCCTGTTGAAAGTTAAAACAGAGAATCTGTTGCACGATTTGGAAAATGGTAAACACATTAGCTCCCGAATGAATTTTACCAACTGGAATGAGTCGTTTTTATCCGGAGCTAGTGAAGCGCCGGGCCCTAAATGAGCTATTAAAGTTTAAATCCGAGACAGGGAGTGACTTGGTAGCAAAAGGTTCGTTTCCTGGTCTGAAGGTGTACTCTGTGAAAACATACAATGAGGTTACCAAACAAGTATTCAAGGGGTGCTTTCACACCATGTAAAGGAAAATTTCAACCTGAGTGTTTATAGGACCTGTGTAGAGAATATTTTATTTCCAAGAGTGATGTTCATGGCCATTTGCTCTTTAATATATAAAAACTATGCAGTTCGAGTAGAAATAATGCCATGTCCACCATATCGGAAAACGTCTGTGTACGCGCAGGCTGTATGAGGGTACTACCACACGGTCACTATCTTAGTACAGATCGAGTTGCTTGTATAGATTATCATAAACAGCTCGGTCCGGAGAAAGCCCTATAGTTAATGGGTCGGTGGGCCCATTTATCCTTCAGTTTCCAGCTCAGCAGTGTGAATGTTGTTGTGTTTTTTTTTAGTCATTTGTACTTGTTTTTTTTTGTGTGAAGTGGCATTTTAAAAGCGTTTTATATTCTCTTGCTGATACAGAGCAATTGGAAACTTCCGGTCACCGTTCTGTCCACTCCGTCCTCCGAAGGAGTCCAGTCACGTCTGGCCCCTCCATTAGGGGTCTCATTTTCTAAGTGCCTTTTAATTGTTTATGTAAATATGTTCAAGTAATTTTTTTGTGTAAAAATATAATACCTTTTAAAAATATTTGTAGTGTATATATTTACATAAGAAAATGTATATTATATTTCTTGACTATTTATTTAACAGATTGAGGTTAGGTTTGGACAGTAGTATTTTAACATTGGTGGAGCATGTATCAATTTAAAACACCATTCAGGTCATTTTTTGTGGACCATCAATGTCTGGAAAAGCAACATTATTAAGGAAAATAATTCAAAATGTTTTTAGAGAATCCGACAAATATCTATTATTGCTATAAAGTATGGCAAGAGTCCTATGACTAACTAAAGAGTATTGCACGAGGCATAAAACTGTCGTTTTATGTTGTTCCGTAACTGCTGTTCTGCATAATCTTTTTTATAACTGTAACGTATGAGAACATGTAGTAAATGTTTGAACAAATGTATGCACTTACTATATCATCTATAGGGTTGTTCTCGATTTAAGTTCTCTTATAACTCTAAACAAGCAATTTACCCTGGTGAACTAAAATTTTTACTCTCAGTGTACAATCAAGATACTAATAAACCTCATGGGTATATTCATTTGGTCTAAATTAAAACACATCCGAAGAGTAACATGTGGTCACTGATGTTTTTGATAATGAAAATACTGTATATCTACGCGTGAATAGTAAAAAAGGTCATTACTATTTACAGGTCACCATCATGACGCTGAAGAAGCTACACATAAACAGACATTTATATTCTGTTCTATGTGATTCGAAACCACTGTTTAGGAAAGCTATACTGAAAAATAATATCGACAATGAATTCATTAATGTCATATCTGAACTTTGTTTAAATTCAACGGAAGGCAATGTTCAACTGTCAGGCGGTGTTAGACAATAGAAAAAGCAACATTATTCACCTGTTGGTGCCCTAGCTTGCAAAAAGAAAGAAAACACCAAAAGAAAACGGCTTGTGCAAGTGGGTTTTAGTTTCTTTTGATTGGTAGTGCCGATTATCGCATGACGTATAAACAATATTCGCTAACAAAGGTCAAAGCCTATAAACTAAAGCCAATTGAACATGGTCACTCACCAAAAGAGCACTTTGAAGATAATCTTGATAAATTTTTTAACAATGAAACAATTGCCGATGATAGAAATTTAATGTTGCTTCAAAATACCCTTCGATATGTTGACAAACATAAACCTTACTGTGAAAAACCACTCAAAGTGAATGTCATTGATCAACTTTCTGAAAGTGCTGAAAGTTCTGAAACTTCTAAAACGTCAGAACAAAAAGAAGAAGATTTATAATAACTAACAAGGGTTGTAGACCGATTACCCCCATCCTACCATGAGCAAAGTAAAAAAATTCTTGACATATCTCGCTGAACATGAACAAATTGACGAGAAAAAGAATGAAGTTATAATCAAGGAGAAAACCTACAATTTAATTGATTTGTTATCAGATTTGATTGCAAATCACAAAAGATTTGAATGCTTTGATAGTCATTTAAATAAATTTTTTAAGTCCAATTTTTCCAAAAGCTTTTATTGGAAATAAATATCTTTTAAAACGATTAAAGGAATTTGGAGAGATATCACGAGATATAGCATTGGATAGCACGCCAAGTGGGCCTGGCAAGGGTGTTGAACAAACGTGTCTTTATACCTCATTTAGTACACAAAATGATAGCCAACGCTTCACACCTCGTTTACATTCAAAATGGGTCAAGTTTTGAAACAAGTTTATGAGAATATTAGAGAAGTGGGAAGCTTAAGCCCTCCCACTACACTTTCAAAAGTTACCAGAGTTGAAACAAGATAGAAAAATAGTATTTAAAGAAGGAACCGAGCTATACTCTTAATCCAAATGATCAAGTTCACGTTAGTCACTATCAAAAAGCTAAAGCTTTTCCCCTTCCATATATTACAAGCAGAGCTTATGACTTTAGAAGAGATTCGAAGACGTCATAATAAACCGTAGAAGTATATTTTACTTGCAACAAGTGTTTTAGTCACTATGCATATGCAGTTCCATTGCGGTCAAAGAGAGATGATGAGGTTTCTAGAGCCCTTGAAGCTATCTTTGAACAAGATTCACATACAAAAATTCAAAGAGTTGGGGGAAGGGAATTTGTTAATCCAGATGTAAAAAGGTTTTATTGAAATATAATAGAATGTTCTACAATATTAATAGTTCTATAGAGGCAAGATTGGCTGAACGTTTGATAAGAACTGTTTGCATTTTAATTTCAAGATACTGAAAATCTAAAAATAATGCTGTATTTATTCAAGATTTAGATGAAATCATTTTAATTTATAATCAAAGCCCTCATCGATCCTTGTCTAATGTTAATCCTCTTGAAGTTCATCACAGTGACAATACTTTTGACATTTTTCTTAAATAATATTCTAATAAAAAGGCTGGAAGAAAAAATTCAATGTTGGTGATACTGTTCGAATCAATCGAACAAGACATATTTTTGAAAGGGGGAATTACTTGTGCTCCACCAAACTTTTCAAAGTGTCTAAAGTCTTAGACACTAAACCTGTAATGTCTCGTCTTCTTGATATGAAAAATTACAAGATTCTTGGAGTTTTTTATGTTTATGAATTACAAAAAGTTGGAAATAGTGGAATGTCTAAAATTGAAAAGGCATTAAAGAGTCAAACTCGCAAGGGTAAGAGACACTGTTTTGTTCGCTGGGTAGGATACAACTCTGATTTTGATTCCTGGATTGCTGCTCAAGACGTTCATAATGTCTAATGATTTTAATGTGGCATTCATTTCCAATGTCTCTGAGCCCCTCTCTGACGATTTGAATAAAACGATCAATTTTTGGATAAAACTGTACTCCACCATTAAATTTGAGGGAAGATATGAAGTTGCTCTTGTCGATTGTATTCTTAAAAATATATGATTTCCTATCATAAGATCGTACATATGATATAAAAGTTTGACCAAACGATTGGCCAGTCAATTAGCCAGAGGAAGACGAATCGATAAAATCACTTAAATCCGATGCATATCCGCACCTCACCCTAAAAATACAAAGAATATAGTAGTATATCTGATTTGTGGTCGTGCAATTAATAAAAAAATCTCTGCTCGTAAGAACGATGCATTCTATTTTAACTATTCATCGGGATATGGTTGGGTTTATATTAGCTCTCCCATCGAGAATGAAATGATTCTTATCAACGATAATCTGAGAGAAGTTCCTGGTTTTAAACCAAATATAATCAATACTAAAAGTACTGGTACCATCAGTAGGATGGAACGAGTTATTTTTGCAGGCTATCCACCCGGCCTCTTATCAGACAATTGTATATTTCTTATGCATCCTTTGTCGAGACATCGAGAGTCGGTAATAGTAATATTCCCCTTTTGCGTATTCTTGAAGGAAAAACCACTCACGAACACATTCACCACTACACTATAAAGCACCTTCAATACATTCCAGTCAACTCTTTGTATTTGGAGCTCTGTCAGTTAACATTAAGAAGTGAATTGCAGGATCCTCTAGTAATAACGAAAGGTTTGGCTGTGATCACATGTCGTTTTCAACTCCTTCAGAGAGATGGCTAATAGAATTAGTTTTGTTTGTCCTAATATTGATTGCTGTGTTGCTACTCTTTGACCACGACAATTGGGTCATGGAATGGACTATTACAGGGGTCGTTCGTCAATTACCATTTACGGTCTTGGCAATTGATTTGCTAAGTTATTTCACTCTTCATTACCTCTGGCTGAAAAACATATCGCACTCTTGCCGTGGATTTTGCGTCCTCTACACTACAGGATTGGGGCTCTGGGAAGGATTTTAAATAAAGTTTTTCAAAAAGTCTTAGGCCCAGTGCGCGATCCCTTGGCGAGCGACTGAAATCACGAAAAATTGGAAAAAATTTAAAAAGGGCGAGTAAGACTTCATCACCCATCTTTCTTAAGTCAGCCCGGAAGCGTAAGGCATCAAACAAGAAAAACAAAGTAAAAATTATTAGATCGAAAAAGGATTTCTTATTCTAGAACAGGCATACCTACCACATAAAGAATATAATCCTTCAGTCAACTCATCTCTAAATCTTTTCTACGCAGTAAATTATGATGTGAGTGTAAAACATGGTTACTATCAACAATTTTATCTGCAACAGCCACTCTCTGAAAACGGCTATTTTCAAATTTATGCCAGTGAAGATTGTTTCATAGATTTGAGTTCAACATTTATAGATTTGTGTGTCATTTTAAAAAAAATTGACCATGAAAACCCAAGTGCAGCTGAGGGGCTATCCTGTGAAAAATGTGTACAGCACGATTTATTTAGACAAATCACTTTCTACATAAATGGAACATTGGTGAGAACAATCAACAATCTTCCAAATTCTGCAAGTTATATACAATTCATGTTGAAAACTCCAATGTCCTATAAGAAATTGAGAGGTTGGGCTATTGGACGTGAATATAAAATGGACACCGAAACTACCAGTACATTAGGAGAAACGACAACTGAAGAAATGAATATAATTCGTGAACGAAGCCCTGAGAAATTTGAAACACCTTAATGGTTGTTCTCAAATCCTAATACCAATATAAGGCTACATCCTGCGCCGTCCAATTTTATCTTAGAAAAATTACTTGGCACTGCACCGGATGTAACAGTCTCTCTCACATCGGAAATACTTCATGCACGAAAAAAAAAACAAGTTATGAGTTTTGTTGCCTTGACAATGGAAAAATTAAGAGACTCTGAAATATTATCAAATTGCTCGTTCCTCAAAAAATCACGAATCAACGCCATATTGCTACGGGTACGCGTACCTACACTGATTCATTATTTATCATTTGTGAACTTCCTTCAAAAATTACGTTGGCTTTTGTAAAAAGTGCTGGAACCGTTGAATCATGGGCGAGTTCTCCACATAAATGTGAACTGTTTGGACTTTCATCTCTTGTATGTAAAGTAAATGAAATTCCCCTCTACAATTTATGCTTTGATAAATCCTAGAGGACCTTATATGAGTTGACAATGCAATCCCTAAATCGAGATTGACAATTATATTAAAATGGCATAACCAAAGAAATATTTCCGAAAACTTGTGATATCATTGTATTGGATTTGTCCGGTACTCAAGATATGACTGTTGTCCAAACGGGTGCCGTACGTTTAGAATGTAACTTTGCCGAGCCATTGGAGGAGAGGGTTATGCTAATCTCGCTAAATCTTTTTGACACCTATTTGGAAATTACCCCTGACAGCGTTGCCGTCCCTTGTAAAATTTTACTAGATCTTGTAAAAAGCACATCCACCTTGTAACTCTAGTAAAATGGGGATCAGATCTAGTAAAATTGAGCGAATCTAGTAAATATATGCCAAAATCTAGTAAATTTTGTTTCCCCTCTCATCTGAAAGGATTTTGTTGGGGAAACGTACCGGCTGCGGTTGACTGTTGTCTCACTCTCCCTATGATATTTATTCTGTGGTCCCAAAACATGACAAAATGCTCAAGTCCTTTGGCGTGAAATTCAACCCTTTTGAAATCTGGTTTTTAAATCAAGATCTGGGCTTATCTGATCTGAATTTTTCATTTTATAATTACGGTAGTTAGGCGATTAGTGATGAGTAACAATGCTACGTTTATGGTAACAACTTTTCTCTCAAAATTAGCAAGTTTTTATCAACAGTAACAAATTTTTCTAATAGAACCAACTTTTTCATCGAAGATAACATATTTATCTTAAAAGTAACAATATTTGTCAATGATGATAACTTTTCTGTTAAAAATAGAAGGTTTTCTGTCAAAGATACAAAATTTTTCTTAGAAGTAAAAATTTTTTCGTTAATGATAACAAGTTATCTTTTAGAAGTAGCAAGTTTTCCTTAACGCTAAGAAATTTTTTTATCAAAGTAACAACTTTTTCCTTAATACTAACAAACTTTTACTTAACACACTCAAATTTCTCTTAGAAGTAACACGTATTTACAAATTTTTTTAATAGCATCAACCTTTCCGTCAGTGATAACAAATTTCTCTTAAAAGTAACAATTTTTCGTCAATGATAACAAGTTATCTGTTAGAAGTAACAAGTTTTCAGTAAAAGATACAAAATTTTTCTTAGAAGTAACATTTTTTTGTTATGATCGCAAGTTTTCTGCCAGAACTAGAAAGCTTTCCTTTACATTAAAAAATTTTTCTTCGAAGTATCAACTTTTCCTTAATACTAACAAACTTTAACCTAACATTATCAAATTTCTCTTAGAAGTAACATTTTGTCGCCGGTGAAAACATGTTTTCTGCTTGAATGGTTTTTAAACAATACTGGGAAATCCGGCTCTCTCCATGAAAAATTCCAGTACTCGTGCATTATACGCCACCCACTCTATGTGTAAAACTCGAGTACAAACCGGTTTCATCATTATTGAAAAAAATTGGGCTACATATTTACACATTAGGGGGATGGGTTAAGTATAGCGGGCCTGTATGCAAAATGTGTTAGGTACAATTATTCTGCATATTATGAAGTAAGAATTGTTTTCTGACTTCAAACTGTCCCAATACTTTACCCCCCCCCCCCTTATGTGCAAATATATAACCCAAATTATATATTTTTCATCTATTCTGTCACTTGTCTTTGTCTTGTCTCGTGCTAAGCTGAAAGACGGAAAATGAAAAAAAAAACTCAAATAAAATTCTCAAATTTGGAAAACCTTATTTTCCGGGGAGGGGGTATTTTCCATCGGGGGCGGGGGGTATTTTACGTGGGGGTAAACGCCAGCCACCGTTATTGTCATCCCTGGAAGCATGTTTACGGGACCTTTTTACTATTTTGGGAAAGTGAATATTCAGAAATGTTGATCTCCAATGTCAAAGGAGGAGCCAGTGGGGGAAAGAAAAGTCACAGAAGGGAGGTTCATCTTATTTTTACCCTTAAAAGTACTAGAACATTCAAGGCTGGAAGAAACTGTTTGGACCTAAAGAATAACTGGGAACACATTTCCTAAATATTTGAAGGAAAATAAGCCAAATGACCAAAAGAAATCATATGAAGATATGGCACAAGCAGAAAATTACGCACTAGTTACATTTTAGTTCTGTTTTCATTTTGATGACAAAAGGTATTTACTAGCTTTCTCACGCCAATGCGGGTGTCGTAGCGAAAGCCGCGACACGCACAACTTTTTGGCAACATCTATTAAAACGGAAGCCAATCTAGTAAATTTTCCCCCCCAAAACTAGTAAATCCCAAATGGTCGGAGTGGCAACGATGACCCATGACGGCAGTGTTCTATTAGACTTGGTACCATGAGCCCGAATCAAATAATCAATGTATTAAACTTGGATCCTTACATGTCCATATACAAATCCTATTGCATTCCCTCGGATTTCCTCGAGCATATTTAAAGTGTCTACAACACTCTTATAATTGTTAACAGTAGCCCATCAACTGTAAAGACGTGGCGTTAGTTATAGATCTTTCAAACAACAAAGAATATTGAAATTTTTGATCCTCTTGGCCTACCGTATACGTTCTACACGCCTCACTTTGAAAAATTTCTTGAGCATAGTGGAAAATTTATTATTCAAAATCAGAAGTGAGTACAAGATCTATCTACCAAAATCTGTGGTTTTCATGCACGGTTATAATTGTTTTTCCGATGTCGCGGACACACTTACAGGAAATTTTTCAACATTTATGGTGACGATTCTCGATTGAACAACTTTTTAGTTGAAAATACTCATTCCTACATGTATTATACAAATTTCGATGCCCTAAGAGTGAAATGGTTTAATAATGTAAGTAAATGTGTTTATTAATAAATTTGTATATACAAAAACACTGTGTCCTTTATATTTCTTCTTCTACGTATATGTGGTCATCAGAAACGATAAGTGAGAGCATCTCGTTAGGATTTAACTTGCATTCATCTTGCTATGCAATGTCAGAGTCATATTTTGCAACACATATTGTATCTTTCTTTTTATTAAATCCCTTTGTAAGGTCAATAATACTATTTTGATTCATATTATAAAATTCACGTATTTCAATTTGCTTATTTGAAGCAATTTGACACACAAAATTCTCATATAAAGAACCACTTTCTGTAACAGACAAAGGAAAGTCTTTAGGTTAATAATCACTGTAGCCGGTGTCTTCACAGCGATGACGAAACAACCATACTCTTTTATTAATCCAGCAATTGAAGCGTGGACCAGGTTATTCTTCCCAAAACAACTTAAAACCACGACGATACCAGTCCCTTATAAATAAACTGAAATCACGTTTAGAGTTTTTTGCAATCATGCCAGAGTAAGTATTTACCCGTTGATCACATTTATCATAGTGGCAATTGGAGAAAAGGAAACCTCTAGTGTGAGAGTCACAAATCTCTTCAAGACAAGGATTACAGTTTTTAATTTACAAAGCATATCCTCTATGCAATTTAAATGGATTGAATTATCTACACTTTTCATTATAATCATCAGCAAAGGTACAATTCTCACAGAATGACCAGCTGCCCAATGTATACAAGCAAAATGGACATGCGTAAAACATTTTTCAATGTAGACTGTCTCATATCCAAAAAGAAACTGACTCAAAATCAAAAAATGAATGTTTTCGAGGAGTAGTGACGTCACAAAACTTGCTTAGCCACTATTTCTTGTTGTCTTACAAAATGGCCGTCTAAGTAGTGATTAAAAGCAAAATCACAATATCATTTTGTTTTGTCTCAATTAATGTATCTATAAATAAAATGGTCACGATGTAAGAGTTTCATGCAATAGTTCAAAGATCAGTTCCCATTACATAGTTAAGCATTCCTTGAGAAAATATTTTCTTTGAAGAAATAGCTCTAGAAAGTCATCATCTAAACTGAAGCATATTTCCAATTTTACTAGATTCCGTAAGATTTTTTGGTTCTCAAAAAGAGTCATTTTCAATCCTTACACTCTCACTACCAATTATAGACTAAGAATCCCCCTAGTAACAAACTTACTCCTTTTTCAGATTGTTCTCTTCAATATATTTCAATACATCTAAATCGTCATGTAATCTCTGCGTATGCTTTATTTTCACTTTTGCTGCAAGGAATAATTATTCTTTCGACTTGAATTTGCTTAATGATATAACTTACCCTTGAAACAGCTTGTCCCATTTTAGGGTTAGTCGGTAGTCCCTTGTAATTTCTACTGCTACTTTAGGCACTGTAGGCGCCTTTTCGCTATTGCTAGCTCCTTCAATATTCAATAGTGTAAAAGCATCCATTACAATATCTTTTGATGTTGACACAGTGAACTATTTTCTAATACTGAAGCAAGGTTGCGTCATTTATATTACATGGCAACCAATTGCTAACATTGAAGCAACACCTACATCTCTTAGTTTCCCCTTTTGAGGTAACACACACCCGCTTGCCCATTGTATAGGGGTACCTAACTGTTTAAAATCTGGGGGCACTGACCGTTTAAAAAGTAGGGATGCATTTAAAACAATGGTTACCTAACCGTTTAAAATGAGGGGGTTTGACCATTTAAAAGCATTATGCTCATACTACTTCAGTCATTTTTTGGTGCAAAACAACAATTCTAGCCAACAGAAGTCCTAAAAGCTATTGTGTGAAAATTCTGAGATAGACAATTGATTTAGAATTATCAGAATCTATACGCATATTGAGCTTCCAGTTTCAGAGGCAGTAATGCTGTAAGATGGCACATTTTTTTCTAAAGGTGCAGGTAGTTCTACAAAATAACGGTTAAAACAGGCATTTATTTTAGCCAAAAAGTTTGTACCACAGCAAAGCGGTGTTTTCAGTCATTTCGTGCTGCAAAACAACAATTCTAGCCAAAAGAAGGCCAAAAATCTATTGTGTGAGAATTCTGAGATAGTCAATTGATTTAGAACTACCGAGAAAACTCTACCCAAATTGAGCCTCCTGTTTCACAGGCAGTGATGCCGTTCCTGGTTTATTGAAATAAAACCAGACTCTAGTAATTGAGTTTCCAACCTGCTTCTCAATTACTGCAGTCATAGGAAACATGTAATCAATGGCTTAATCAATCGAGTAAGCAGGACAGGGATTTCTCCATGGGTCAATTAGGTTATTTCATAGAACCTGTTTCCTGAATCAAAATAATAGGAATAGATTGCTTGTCCAGCTGTCTAGGGCTCCATTCCATTGGATGGAAATGCCCTTTTGAATCCTAATGGGGAGGAAGATCATTAGAATATAAAGGTTCCTTGAGAAAAATGTAATGAAAGAAAAATAAAATCTCAAAAATAAAATAAACCGCCCTGAAAGAAAAATAAGACCTGAAGAAGAAACAACACCTTGAAAAAAATGCCTTTAAAGAAGAAAAAAAAACACCTTGAAAGAAAAAAAAATCCCAAAGAAAAAAATTCAAATTATTATATAACACTGATGTGTGTACCGTCCTACCTTAACATCCCACCTGTGCAACGTCATTAGGTAGCCTCCCACATGTGAACTGTCATTACTTAGGATCCACATGTGCCCCCCCTCATTGCATAACGGCCACGTGCTTGCCGTGCTCAGTTACAAGCAGAAGATCCCCACGGGACCCTGAAGTCTAGCATGTCACGTTAGAATGTGTCATCCTTAACAGGCATAAACATTCCATATTACGTAAGAACTATATAAATCATGAAGAAAAACGTCTTGAAGAAAAATGTCTTAAAAACATCTTGGAATGTCTTGAAACATCTTGAAAAATGTCTCGAAGAAAAAATGTCTTAAAACGCCTTGGAATTTCTTGAAATGTCTTGATAAACGTCTTGAAGAAAAATGTCTTAAGAAATGTATTGAAATGTCCTGAAACGTCTAGAAAAAGCGTCTTGAAGAAAATGCCCTAATAAAATTCCCCGCTTGACTAGTGGACTCTAATACGTTTTATTACGTAACATTTGCATAACTGAACATTCCGTATTGCGCAACATGCACCTGCATGTCTTAGAAAACATTCCCTATGACGTAACATGCACCTGAATCTCTTAGAAAACGTTACCTTTGACGTGACATGCACCTGCTGGCTGTCGTGGAATGGTGGAATAGGGCTGTCAAAAAAACTAGGGATATGGCTGTCATATCCCTGGAACCCCCTCACTACTTGCTTATATACCCTTTTCATAATCAAGAATCGCATATTGTGTTTTTATTCTGTTTGGCAACCCTTACAGTATTTTCTTAAAGTTTCACCTTAACAACCTAAGTTTTCTTCGAGATCCAGGATCGAAAATGCCCTCTATTCAACCAAAAACTGTTTATGTTAACAATGGGCAACTTGCATAGCATATAGCCTTTGCTGCGGGAGCAGAGAGGGAGACTGGCAACCATTGCGACATAGTTATTTGATCTTTGGTCTATTTTGAACAAAATAGCTATCTCAAAGTTTTAATCAGGTGCATTTGGGGGAAAAGGGAGACTCTTTGCCCTTTGATCACTTTTGACTCTTAAAAAGAGCTCTAGAGCATCTGATTGCCAGTCAAAATAGCCCCTTCCAAAACTTATACGACCACCTTTTCCGCATGAAATGTCTCTAGGAAAAAAACAAAACATGATAGGTTGAGGCCTTAGGGTCCTTTACTAGAGGACCGTCAACAAGTTCTTCCTTTCTAGAGATGATGGGACAAAAAATTTTATATTTCATTTCATTTTTCGTTGTATGATAAGTTGTTCTAAGGTGCTGGTGGCAAATGGTCAAACTTTAAAGGAACTATTATTTTTCTTCAGATTAAGCCTGTAGCATGGGTGCTGGGGAATGATAGCTCTCCTTTGTACCTGAAAAAAATTCTGCGTCAAGCAATTCGTGGTAAAGAGCTGTTTGAAAAACCACCTATGTAAAGTGTTCTAACAGCAGCCATATAAAACAAATATTATCTGGCACTTGTCTAGAATCCGGCAAGCTCGTGAGAAGTGAAGTTTCGTCAATACTAATCAGATAAAACAAATTAGGATAGAAATACAATAGTTCTGAAACAAATTTGGGCTATATATTTGCACATTAGGGGGGGGGGGGGGGTCTGTTAAGGGATAGCATATATTAAGTACGTAACCTAACCTAACCCAACCTAGGTACCTTTTAGTCCCCCTAAACCCCAAAAAACTAAAGTTTAAATATAGTTCCCGGAGTGAGCAACCATTTATTTATACCTCACTAGTCAGCGGAAACCTATTAATCAATAGTATGTTTGAGATTTTGATTCTGTCTTTTATTGCGTGTTTACCGGATTCTAGACAAGTACCTTTCTTTTTTTTAATTTCAAAACCAGCCAAAACTAAAAATGAAATCTTTTGTGGAAATTTTATTGAAAGAAAAGTGAAAGCGCAGGAGAACATAAGGAATTAATCTAATCATGATTACTATAGCTACTACACAAGATTAAGTTAAATAATAAACAATTAACTTCATTAGGATTGTCTGAATACGAACATTCATTTATGAGAAAAAGATTTGATAAAACGGAATTTTTAATGACCCAAGTAATCCTGTGCATAAGGCATTGAATGGTCTTGGCCTGGCATATCTTGAAATAATTTCATTTTCAACCTTGTTTCTCTTTTCTCACTCATCTTTCTCTTGTTTCTCACTTGTTTCTCACTCATCTTTCCTTTTTACTAATAATTTTTAAACAATTAACGTTATCTTTGATCAGACAAACCTCATACAACTTTTGAATACAAGATTTAATTTTGCTAAACTGTTATAGATGAAGCAACTGCTATAAAAGAAAAGAAAGACAAAGGCGAAGAATCACAAAATACACTATAACGAGTTTATGGAAGAATTTACTCCATCTAATTGCAACCGAAAGCCAAGAAAGAAGAACACTCTAAGAAACAATGTACATATCAAAGGAATTGTTTTTTTTGGCAATTCCAATGCACTCATTATTTCTACTTTTATATTTCTATTTTATGTGTACGTACTGCAAGTCTTTTTAAAAACTGTTATAATAATATTGTATTATGGAAAATATTTTATACAAATTGATGTTTTTGTGAAATATACATTACGTCTATTTGTTGTTGTCAATATTTTTGAAACACGATAGGTATCTTAAAACTATTTTTATTTCAAATCATAATAAAAATCTTGCAGAACAGTTTTGTTTATCAAATAATATGAAATAATAAAAATTTTTGAAAAGCTGATGTGCCTCGAAAGATGGTAACTCTGATTGCAGGTATCAGCTAAGAGTAATTATTTCACTTAAATATCTATACATTGGGTGAAGAAGAGTCATTCATGGAATAGTCACTTCCGATATGGTTGTTTTACAAATACATAATTTGATCGGACGTGTTTTGGAAAATAATGGGGATGGGGCAGTGTTTCTCCTTGCCCGGATTTCCACTTGGAACACCTTGCCGGTGTTCCAAGCTGCTTGATCTATAGTTGCGCCGCCTAAAAGTGAAAATGCACCGAAAGCTGCGTTTTTCTAGTGGAAATGTGTCGAATAAAGGATATCTTCCTTGAAAAATACACCGATTCTAAAAATTCAATGAACAACCGCCTCAAATAAGAGACAAAAATGGCGCAATTTTGCCCCATCTGGCCCTTGCCAGGAAAAACAAATTGTCCAGGAATCAAGGAAATTTATAGTCAGGGAGCCACACGAGAGAAATGTTGATATTTCAGGTTTTGGGTGATCAGCAAGCAGCAGAAGGTTTGAGAACGCAATCTGATGTAATCGATTATGCTGAATGCGAAAATCAATGTTGTTTAGTCGACAAGGTGGTGCATCATATCCATTTCTTCAAATTCACAAAAAATCCATCTCAACTGACAGAAATTCCCTTAAAATCAATATAAAATTCCAAACTGCTCCAAAATTACTCAAATACCGCTCAAATCAAAGGATATTCAATAAAGATCAATATTATTTTTTCAAAATTGTTTAATCTTTTGCTATTCAGGTTTAATTAAACCCATTCAGGCCATTCAGGTTTAATTGGGGGCGGGGCAGTGTTTCCCCTTACCCAGATTTTGCGAGGCGAACCGGATTTTCGACCCCTTGCCAGTGTTGCCGGTTGCTTGATCTATAGTTGCGCCGCATAAAAGTGAAAATGCGTCGAAAGCTCCATTTTTTCTACTGAAAACGCGTCGAACGACCGATTGCTTCCTAAAAAAATACGCCGATTAGAAAAATTCAATGCGCAACTGCTTCAAAAAAGTGCCAAAATGGCAAAATTGCGCCCCATCTGGCCACTCTGCCCCTTGCCAGGAAAAAGAAAATTGTTCAGGAATCAAGAAATTCATTGTCATGGAGCTGCACGAGAGAAATGTTGATATTTCAGTTTGGGTGACCAGCAAGTAGCAGAAGGTTTGAGAACGCAATCTGATGTAATCAATCATGCTGAATACGAAAATCAAATTTTATATAGTCGACAAGGACGTTCATCATACCCATTTCTTCAATCTCTATGAAGTTTTTTTTTACTATTCTTTGAAAACTTGTTTTGTGGGAAACATTTATTCAGTCAATTTCTGTTTGTTTTATTCGGACAAGGTCTTTTTAGGAAAAAGGAAAATAATAGTTTAAATCTTTTCAGTTTTTCTTTAAGAATTTATTGTTTGTCTGCTATTTGTATGCTAGAGAAACTTTTTCAACAATTTTTAACAACATACACCCTTTTAAAAATCTGGACACAAATAATGGTGTATCTATACCACCTCTAGTTAATCTGAAAAATAAAACTTAAAACCATTCGCAAAACAAATAACCTTTGCTCTTTGACGGCTTGAATACACTTACACTCTTTTGATTTAGTTAAATTTTAAGGGTAGAAGTAGTAATGGAAGTAGCCCCGAAAGTTAGAACATAATATCTTCAATTGTTCTTGGGATATAGCTAAGATATCTTATTGGCAATCAGCATACATATAGCGCTTTTAGATTTAATCTTAAGGCAACATTTCGTTTTTAAACATAATGGCCAAATAGCATAACTATGGGAGTTGACCTACGCAATAGCCCTACAGATACAGTTACAAGACCGTTCAGCTATACTGAACAAAGTGACAATCTTAAATTTTGATTGGAAGTGTTTGGAAAATTATGAGCTAAAGATGAGGGCTGATTGCCCTCCAATAACAGTTGACTCTTAAAAAGAGTACTGAAACTTTGAATTTCCAATCAAATTAGCTCCTTTAAAATATCAATAATATTATTAGCTATGATAGAGCAGCACTGCCTATGATATTGCTTATATGCCCTTTAACGCGTGCATGTGTTTAATTTTTGTTTAATTGAAACTTCCCCTAAACGTTTCAACATAATGTTCTTAGTGTTATTAAATACACCGTAGACCGTAGAAGTAGTACCCAAAGTTTACATATAGTCTCCTCTGGCTAGCTCAAAATCCGTCACAACTTACCCTGAAAGGTATAACTTAATAATATAAGCCGTTATTGTGATAGTGCTTCTTTTTCATCCTATTAACAATCTACTTAATCATAGTTCGTTTTGATTTAGTTCAGCACCTGCCTAAATAATCCTTGAAAGCTTCACCTTAATACCCTTAGCTTGTGTAATAGCAATAGTTGCAGTAGCAGTAATAGTAGCATGCACAAAGCACCTGTTTTTCAACATCCCCTTCAACATACGATGAAATTTTTAGCTTCGTAACATCAACTGGTCCTGAAGCATTGATTATATGTCCTCTTGTTAACCTATGTAGGCATAGCGTGTTTCGGTTTATTTCATTACAGTTCCAATATTACCCAAAATTTTGCCTTAATACCCTCAGGTTTATAAGCAGTAGCAGCAGCATCAGTAGTTATATTAGTAGCAGTAGTAACAGTAGAAGTACAGTTAATAGTAGTAGTCTTAGCCTTAGTAGCTGTAGTAGTAGTAGCAGTAACAATAATAGTAGCAGTAGTAGTAGGTGTAGGAGTAAAAGCAGTAGTATTATGATACAAATTTGTCTTTTGGTTAATTCAACATCCCCCACAACAAGCGTTGCAAGTTTTAATTTCAGATACGAAACTGTTCCTAATATATTGCTGATATGCCCTTTTGACAACCTGCACACGGATGGCAGGTTGTCATCTGTACAACAGAAATTTTCAGAAATATTCTCTGAAAGTTTTATTTTCGTACCCTTAGGTATAGTTGTAATAGTAGTCACAGTAGTAGTATCACTACTCAACTTAATACAATTAGCTATTGCTATGACATAGTCGATTTACACTTTTGATAGTCTGTATATTCATATACTTGTTGATATTTTCATCTTTATGCTCTTAACCCTAAAAATAGTTGCAATAGAAGTAGGAGTTGAAGCAATAGTAATAGTAGTAGTAGAACTAGTAAATGTTGCAGTATTATTAGTACTACTAGTAGTGTCCACATATTGTCTATCGGGGGGGGGGGATTTAAAATTCCCTCTTCTATTGGAGGAAACATCTAATACTACCAGAGTCACGGTATAAAGACATAGCAGTAAGTTAACCGCAGATATTTTCTGGCTCTTCATTCTCGATGCGAACAAACAACTCCTCCCACTTTTTCTTGCATTACCGCGTACAAACAGCTCCTCTCATTTGATCTGCCATCAGCGGTCCAATTACCCTGGAACACGTATTTTGGCAGAAACTTTCTCAAAATGCCTTTGAAACCAACTTGAGACTTCGAAACCTATTTTTAATTCCTAAAAACATCTAATAATAACATTGCACTACTAATTACCGATTTTCATATATGTACTGGAGTAAATTAATTTAAAATTAGTTTCTTTAAAATTTAGTGTTCCAACGCTGAAGCCAAGTTTCGCCTTCAAGAGAAATCTGACTTGTCTACCTGTGAAAAGATGTAATGTCGCTTATGTTCCTACGTTCTCTGGAGTACTCGCACCTCGGTCCGGGTTCTTATAATGGGTGAGATAGGGAAAGATCATACTGCCTATAATTTATATACTGTGGTGGCAACCCTGAGGTTACAGCCTCGTTATATGACAAAAAGTTATTTGATCCAAATGAGGAATATAATTTCCTTCAGATACAGCATTGCACGCCAAAAATACCCCATATCAATTAAAATAAGCCTGGCGGGAGGAGTCAAAAATTTCCCGCCAGTCACCATCGAAATAAACCAGTATGAGGGGAATCAGGGTTGCCACCGTCAGTAGGATTTTATTAGATCTAGTAAAATAAAAAAAAAATCTAGTAAATTTAGAGGATCTAGAAAATTTCTCGAAATCTAGTAAAAAGTCATGATTTGTAGTAAACAAAACTTTTGTTATTTTCATTGAATTCAGGGAGAAAAATTAGGGCCCATTCATTACAAAATCTGATTTTGATTATGTTAGATATTATGGCTACTATTGCTCTCATTTTTGCGATTTCGCGTCAACCCTAGGACTTAAAAATTTCTACTTTTCTCTAGGCTTCTTCTTGATACTCGCTTTGAAAGACAAACTATTTAAAATCATGACTGGTATGCTGGCTTAATTTGTTTTCAGAAAATTTTCCCTGACTCTCATAACAGCTGCTACGTTTATTAGTTAGCCTTGTAACTTTTTAAAGACGCTGCTGGAAACGAACTTTTTCCATACTTGCCCAAGTTCTTTCTGACTCTCTGCAGCTTGTCCCATTCAAATGCTGGAGCAGAGAGACAGTTATTGAATTTGTTGGTCATCAAAACTAAAAACCGGAATAGGCTAAATATCTCGAGTGTTTCGTTCCTAATGAAAACGAAGCAACTTGTTCTCGGGTCGTTAAGTGGAGTACATGACTGGGTGATCCCCAGCAATTTGACTCGGGCTATCAAGAAATGGAAACAAGTAGATCCTTTCAGTCAGAATTCGACACTAGTGGATACTTTAAATTTAGATAGGGCCGAGGATGATTAAAGCCTTTTAAGTGCAACTTTTTTTTAATTGTGACCACATATTTTTTTTTCTTACTTTTCAATTTGTATGATTTGCCTGACCTGAAGACTATTGACAAAATATTATTTTTTTTAAAAACTAATTATCGTATGTTATATAAATTTTCTTTTTCTTGGCAGCCCTAGTCCAATTTGAGGTGCACTTTTTAAGTTACATAATTTTACAACTAAACGGGTAGCCGATTACGTCATTTCCGTTTTAAAGTGACATAGATTGTATTGGTTTTTGATTCCCTCGAATGCGAACGAGAGAGAATCCAGAAAAAATCAGTTAAAAAAAAAACTAAATTAATTGCTTTAAAATTTGCCAGAACTCTTTGTAAGCAGCTTATCCCTTATTTAAAGACCAGCCCAATTAGTGTTTTAAAACTGGCAAATTTCCTCTTAAAAATGCAAAATTGAAGGGTTTAGATTTCAAACCTAAAAATGGAAACTGGGGACAAATTTCAAAGGCCGTCACTTCCAAACTCACCTCAAATTCAAAGCATTCTATTGCCTGAAATGCTTCGTGAATATGAGTTGTAGCTGTTTTTCTTCGTTGATTGTTTTTTATTTTTTTAATATATCTGAATTTTATGACCTGAAGTCCATTGATAAATTTAAAGCCGAGCTTCATCAGCAGGATTTCCAGAATCCAAGATTTTAGACTATTGTATGAAGTTTTGGATACACCTAGACCCCGGCACCGCGCCGATGAGGGAAGACCGGCGATGGCGGGGCCAAAAACAGCAGCGGCGTTGCGCCGCCGGTAAAATGTCGGAGGCGCGCCGCCAGCGCAATCAATGCTGACCGCGAACATTAATGTTTTCATCAGTCTTTCTCAAATCAAAGCTTAAATTTACAAATTTAATTTCTCTACTCATTGACAGTACACTTTCATAGGATACTCCACCTAGTAGTTACTGGTAGCAACCAAACTGTCCGATTCTTGTAAAAGTCTCTCACCTCCCTTCACTCTCCCTTTTGTATTTTTTTTAAGCAGCCATATAATGTTCTATAAGACCCTTCTCTGCTTTAAATTAAAAAAATGATTAACTTTTTGGGATCCCTGCTTACAATAAGAAATTCAAGATAATATCATTTAAATATAATACTTCCCTAACACCCCGCCCCTATGGATACCACCTTGATAGGATACCGTCTCTTCTTTAAATTAAAAAAATAATTAAATTTTTGGCATCCCTGCTTTAAAAAATTAATAAATTTAAAATATTATCACTTAAATATAATACCTCCCTAACCGCCCCCCCCCTCCCTCTGGATACCTCCTTGATAGAATTCCTTCTCTACTTTAAATTAAAAAAAATTACTTTTTGGCATCCCTGCTTTCAATAAAAAAAAATTCAAGGTACTATCACTTAAGTATAATAACTCGCTATGCCCCCCCCCTTTCCGGATACCATCTTGATAGGATACCGTATCTGTTTAAAATTAAAAAAAAAATTAAATTTTTGGAATCCCTGCTTTCAATAAAAAAATGGAGATATTATCATTTAAATGTAATACCTCCTTACCCCCCCCCCTCCTCTGGATACCACCTTGATAGGATACCATCTCAGCTTTACATTAAAAAAACAATTTACTTAATAATTAACTAGGTTCAAACAGACAAAAAAACTATATGGTTCAAACAAACACGCGAAATAACGTTAAACACCTTAGTGTTCCTTGACTAAAAAGTGTTCCTTAAATATATATATATATATATATATATCTTTATATATATATATATATATATATATATATATATATATATATATATATATATATATATATATATATATATATATATATATATATATTATATATATATTATATATTATATATATATATATATTATATTATATAATATATATATATATATATATATATATATATATATATATATATATATATATATATTATATTATACTATATATTATATTATATTATATTATATATATTATATTATATATATATTATATTATATATATATTATATTATATATATATATATATATATATTATATATATATATATATATATATTATATATATATATATATATATATATATATATATATATATATATATATATATATATATATATATATATATATATATATATATATATATATATATATATATATATATATATATATATATATATATATATATATATATATATATATATATATATATATATATATATATAAGAAAAAATATCAATTGCCAAAAAAACAAAAAAAAATAAAAAAAAATGGGGGGGGGGAGGCCAAAAAGTTGGAGGGTGGGGGCGGCCTTCGAGTTTGGGGATAGGGGACCTATGGAGGGTTGATGTCTCTGCTGTTTAGGGTCATTGGTGCTTATGATCTTTGATGGTTCGTACTCACATACACCTTACTACTTGATTTGCAAGGATTTCTATGGTTTGTTCTGAATTTCTTTTTTAAAATTATTTTATTGCCATCTACATCTCTCTTAGTATCAACTTTTTAGTATACTATAACGTTGGATCCTATTTTAAACTGACAACACTGTTCAAACGCCATTGAGGTTACCTTAACTGCTAATCACTTTAACCCTTTTTCTCTATCGTCAAGTACATGCTCTGGAAAGGTACCAAGTAGCGTAAGGCAATTCAGGAACCAGCGAGGAATCCCCGCTCGTAACTGCTAATCACTATAACTCTTTTTCTCCATCGTCAAGTACATGCTCTGGAGAGGTACCAAGGAACGTAAGGCAATTCAGGAACCAGCGGGGAATCCCCGCTCGTAATTGCTAATCACTTTAACCCTTTTTCTGCATCGTCAAGTACATGCTCTGGAAAGGTGTCAAGGAACGTAAGGCAATTCAGGAACCAGCGGGGAATCCGCGCTCGTAATTGCTAATCAATTTAACCCTTTTTCTCCATCGTCAAGTACATGCTCTGGAAAGGTGTCAAGGAACGTAATCTCCCCAAACACGTCAAACTTTTAATTCCATGTGCAATTGATATCAATAGCAATAACCAGTCTGGTAATCTGCTCTGAAAAGGTGCCAAGGAACGTAATCTCCCCAAACACTTCAAACTGTTAATTCCATGTGCAATTGATATCAATAGCAATAACCAGTCTGGTAATCTGCTCTGAAAAGGTGCCAAGGAACGTAATCTCCCCAAACACGTCAAACTCTGTGAGGGAGTTCTGACTCTCTTTGAAAAGGTGTATACGTCTTTTAGAATCCAGACGATGCATTCTACTATTATTAAGTTATACCTTTCAGGGTAAGTTGTGACGGATTTTGAGCTAGCCAGAGGAGACTATATGTAAACTTTGGGTACTACTTCTACGGTCACTGTAAATAATAACACTAAGGACATTATCTTGAAACGTTTAGGTGAAGTTTCAATTAAACAAAAATTAAACACATGCAAGCGTTAAAAGGGCATATAAGCAATATCATAGGCAGTGCTGCTCGATCATAGCAAATAATATCATTGATATTTTAAAGGAGCTAATTTGATTGGAAATTCTAATTTTCAGTACCTTTTTAAGAGTCAAAAGTGATTGGAGGGCAATCAGCCCTCATCTTTAGCTCATAATTTTCCAAACACTTCCAATGAAAATTTAAGATTGTCACTTTGTTCAGCATAGCTGAACGGTCTTCAAGCCGTCAAAGAGCATAGGTTATTTGTTTTGCGAATGGTATTAAGTTTTATTTTTCAGGTTAACTAGAGGCGGTATAGATACAACATTATTTGTGTCCAGATTTTTAAAAGGGTGTATGTTGTTAAAAATTGTTGAAAAAGTTTCTCCATCATAAGAATAGCAGGACAAACAATAAATTCTTAAAGAAAAACCGAAAATATTTAAACTATTATTTTCTTTTTTCCTAAAAAGACCTAGTCCGAATAAAACAAACAGAAATTGACTGAATAAATGTTTCCCACAAAACAAGTTTTCAAAGAATAGTAAAAAAAAAACTTCATTCAACCACAAATGAGCAAAAATAGAATCAAGTAATCTACCAGGCGTAAAACTACCTCAAATCAGCATCGATAAATAAATGAAACCCAAAATAAACAGAAAATACAACAAATAACCGAGTCAAACTCAAAACGAGCAGAAATTAATATGAGTCGGCTCAAAACCCCTATGCCTTCCCCAGGCCAGAATATAATTTGCACTTTACTTGAAACATTTTTCTTTATTTTTCGCTATTATAACGTTAATTAATTAAACATTATTAAAGTTTTAAGGAATAAATATAAGCATATGTATATTAAACTTACAATGCATATTAATTTGTATTTATTTTTTAGTAATAATTGAAAACAAATGTGAAAAAGAAGCTTCACCCCCCCCCCCTTCAACTAGCTCCCTTCCCTATCATCCTCTTTTCCCGAAACGCATTTAATTGAAATTCTGAGATAGCCATTTTGTTACCAATAGATCCAAAATCATATAACAATGTTGTATGATCAGTAGGGTGGATACAATCCCCCAGAGTCCATGGGCAAGGGCTGTAAGTTATGCCCTGGGGTCATACAAGGTTCTTATACAAAGGTTGGTCGTATATACATTGGATGGTACTCATTGAATTGTTAATCAGAATTTCTAGTGCCCTTTTAAGAGTCAAAGCAATCAGAGCCCAGCTACTCCACCCCCTCCCATACGTAAACACGTCGTTTTTACCCAATATTTATCTAATAAATAACTTGAGACAGTCATTTACTCAAAATAGTCCAAAGATCATATTACAAAGCTTTTAAGCTTGATACAAACCACTAGAGCCTGAAGACGCGGGTTGTAAGTAATGCCCCTAGGTCATTTAAGGTTCTTATGGAAGGGATGGTTGTAAAAACTTTAGAGGTGGCTAATTTGGTTGAAATTGGAAGGTCTAGTTCCCTTTTATGAGTCAATAGTGATGGAGGTTAATTAGCCCCCCCCCCCGGCTACCCCTCTTTTCCCCATTTTTATCTGATTGAAATTATACTATGGCTATTTCGCTTAAAATAGTCCAAAAAACATATTGGATTGGTACAACCACCTAGAACCCTGGGGCAAAGGCTTTAAGTTATGCCCTGGGGGCATATAAGGTTCTTATGGAATAGGTGGTCGTATCAAATTAAGTTGTAAGTAAGTGTGACGGCACTTGGCACTTAAGGTCCAAACCAGCGGTGCTGATCTCCGTTGCGTGGCCCTCAGCCAGGAAGTGCTATGGGGGGCTGGGGACCAGCCATATCTACTGCATCATTGGTGCTTTACTGAAAACCAATTTTATTACAAATATTTTCTTTGGAACTTAATATTGAAAATAAACATTAGAATTATAGTGAAATTTTGAACTGATGAGGTTTTGGCAATTAATATCACTATGCATCAAATATTCAGTTTAATTTATTAGTTCTTCCTAAAGTTGTTCAAGAAGAATATAGTTTCACTAAAAGCAAGAGTTTGGATACTTCCCCCTTCCTTAACTGTAAATAAAAACCAAAAGTCTACTGCGTCATTGGCGCTTCACTGAAAACGATATATATTACAAATATTTGTTTTCCAGTTCTTACAGCATTGAAAATACGAATAAAATTAGAGTGAAATAAATTCTTGAACTGATGGATATTTCAATAACTAACATGATTATATATCAAATATTCAATTTGATGTTGTTTATACTTTCCAAGACTGTTCAATCCACACACAGCATTCAGGAAAGCGCAAAAGACAAAGTAGGTTTTAGAATTTTACGGTGAGAGAAGGAGCCGATACACAAACTCCTGTTTATAGTAGTTTTTGTCCGTTTCACGCTTAATTTGCATATTTAATACAAGTTCCACTCGTCTTAAGATTTATTTATTCATTTACACTAATATCTATTGTATGTTTGTTTGCATTGATTGTTTATTTAATTTCTGTTCGTTTTAAGTTTCATTTATACTTCAATAACAAAATATTTTTTTTCGTTTTAAGCTTGAATTTCATATTCAATCTAACCACTACTCGCTTTAAGATCTATTTATACATTTATATTATTACTTGTTGTATTTTTTTCCTATGTTGTTTAGTTAATTTCTGTTCGTTTTGGGTTTCATTTATTCTTTAATAGTAGTTTCTGGTCGTTTTGAGTTAGAATTTTAACAGGTATTTGTATCTGCTGAGCCTAAGTTTAAAATAGCCTTTACTTTTCTTTGAAAAACTTATTTTTCGGAAAGTTTTTTTAATTAATTTTCGCTCGTTTTTGATTTCAAAAAGTTTCAAGTATTTAAAAACTCCTTATTTCAAAATCAAAGTTTTTAATAAAAATAAAATCTTTATCAAAGTATCAAAACTGGTACCATATCAAAGTAACTATATCCAAGTGAAAAAAGTTTGCCCCCTTTGAAATGAGCCCCCTTTGAAGTTTATACGACGTCCTTTTCTTCTATATGAAGTGCGCATGGGAAAAAAATAAATGGAGTGTGGGGGGAGGCTAGCTGCCCTCTGATCACTTTTACTCTTAAAAAGTGGATAACAACTTTTAATTTCCATTCAAATGAGCCCTCTATGAAGTTTATACCAGTATCCTTTCCATAACAACCATATATGCCCTCAGGACATAAATTACAACACCTACCCTTGGGCCTTGGGGGGTTGTGTTGACACCAGAATTTTTGTTATCTGAACTTTGGGGGGGGGTAGTTGCCCTCCAATCTCTTTTGACTCTTAAAAAGTGAACGAGAACTTTCAATTTCCAATCAAATGACCCTCTCCGAAGTTTATACAAGTATCCCCTCCGTAAAAACGATATATGCCCCCAAAGCATTACTTACAATGCCTGCCTCCGGGCCATGGGGTTTTTCTTATCTGACCTTTGAATTATTTTTAATAGAATGGCTTTTTTTAATTTTCGGATAGGCTTGGGGAAAAATAGGTGTGTGGGGGGGGGGGGGCCTCGCTGCCCTCGGATATCTTTCGAGTCTTAAAAAGTGAACTAAAACTTTCACTTCCAATCAAATAAGCCCTCTCTGAAGTTTCTACGAGCATCCTATTCATAAGAACCATACACACCCCCAGGACAACACTTACAACGCCTACCCCCCGGGCCCTGTGGGTTTGTGTTGACACCGGAGTTTTTGCTGTCTAATTTTTGAACTATTCTTAAAAAACAGGATATCTCAAAATTTGTAGCGGATGGGTTTGGGTAAAAAAGGGCTTGAGGGGAGGGGAGCTAGTTGCCCTTGAATATCTTGATTCTTAAAAAATGAACTAGAAATTTCAATTTCCAATCAAATGAGCCCTCTGTGAAGTTTATACGAGCATCCCTTTCATAAGAACCATACACGCCCGTAGGGCATACCTTAGAACGCCTTTTACCGGGCCTTGGGGGGTTGTATTGACACCGGAGTTTTTCTTATCCGACCTTTGAACTATTTTTTTTTTTAACAAAATGTCTATCTCAAAATGTTCATCAGATGGGTCTGGAAAAGAAAGCACGAGGGGGGGGGGGGGCTAGTTGCCCTTGGATCTCTTTTGACTGTTAAAAAGTAAACTCGAACTTTCTTTTTCCAATCAAATGAGCCCTCTCTGAAGTTTATACGAGTATCCCTTGCCTAAGAACCATATATGCCCCAGCGCATAACTTACAACGCCTGCCCCCGGGCCCGGGGGGGGGGGCTGGTTGTGACGACACCTGAGTTTTTTTATCTGACTTTTTCAACACTTTTTGACTTAATGGCTATCTCAAAATTTTTATTGGATGCATTCGGGAAAACAGGGGCATGAGGGGGGGCTAGTTGCCCTCCAATCTCTTTTGACTCTCAAAAACTGAACTAAAACTTTCAATTTCCAATCAAATTCGCCCTCTCTGAAGTTTATACGAGCATTCCTTCCGTAAGAACCATATATGCCCCCAGGGCATAACTTATAACCCTTACCCTGAAGACCTTGGGGGGGGGGAGTGTCATGCTCAAAAATATAACTTCCATAACTTTCCAATACTTTGAACAAAATGGCTATCTCAAAATTTTGATTGGATGTGTTTGGGGAAATGGTGGGCGTGGAAGAGGTATTAGTTGCCTTCCAATCACTTTCGACTATAAAATAGGTCACTAGCCATTTCAATTTCCAATCGAATAATCTCTTTTTGAAGTTTTTAAAACAATGCTTTCTATAAAAACCTTATATGCCCCCTGGGCATAACTTACAACCCTTGCCCTGAGGGTTGTGGGGGGTTGTCATCATCAAAGACCTAATTTCCAGAATTTTAAACAACGTTGAACAAAATGGCTATCTCAAAATTTTGACTAGATTTGTTTGGGGAAAAGGTGGGCGTGAGAGGGGGGTTAGTTGCCCTTCAATCACTTTCGACTATTAAGAAGGGCACTATCCCTTCGAATTTGCAATCGAATTAGCCCTTTTTGAAGTTACTACGACAAAGTTTTCCATAAAAAGCTTATATGCCCCCGGGGCATAGCTTACAACACTTGCCCTGAGGGTTGCGGGGGAGTGTCCTCCTCTGAAACATAATTTTTATCTTGAAATCAACTACGTAGAACAAAATGGCTATCTCAAAATTTGGATTGGATGTGTTTGGGGAAATGGTGGGCGTGGAAGGGGTGTTAATTGCCTTCCGATCATTTTTGACCCTTAAAAGGGGCACTAGAACTCTCGATTTCCAATCGAATGAGCTCCCTTTGAAGTTTTTATGACGACCGCTTCCATATGAAGTGCCTCTGGGAAAAATAATAATAATAATAAATAAATAAATAATTAAACATTGGAGCCGTATGGCCTTTACTATAGGCAACTCTATAGCGTTGCCTCTGATGTTGAGGGGAGTTTAGAACTAAATCGTAACATGTTATGTGTATATGGATTGTTAAATGGGTGTAACTCAGGAATGATGGGGTATATTAATTTGGAATTTTCAGGAAATAATAAGTAGGATGATCAATTGACCAAAAAGGCAATATTTGCACGGTACTACTATACAACTACTGCTACTTCTGCTACTACTATAAGTACTATTACTACTACCACTACTGTCGCTAAAACTAATACTTCTGTAGCGAGTATTACTAAGGCTGGGCATATTGATAAAAATGTCTGAGGAAACGTTGAGATGAAAGTTGAACTAAATCAAAATACTGTATGTTTATACAGATTGCCGACACGGGCGTATCAGCAATATTTTTGGAACGGCTTGTCACATCAAAAGGAACCCTCAGGGGCATCATGGGCGGGATGTTCAGTTTACCAAAAGGTAAAATATGCCTGTTACTACTGCTGATACTACTGTTCCTACTGCTACCGCTACTAGTATGGCACTACTAAAACTAAGGCTTTACGTATGAAGGTAAAAATTTGACAGAATAATGAGGGGAATTTAAACTAAATCAAAACAATCTATGTGCATGCAGATTGTCAAAAGGGCGTATCTCATTTAGGTATTAAGTTGAAACTTTCGGAGAATATTAAAAAGGGAAGGTTAATTTATAAAAGGGTAATTATGCATGTCACTACTAACACTATTACAACTGCTACTTTTCCTTATGCTACGGCTGCTATTGAACTACTCCTACTACTACTTCAATTGCAACAACTTGTATGGCTTAGAGTATTAACATGAAAAGGGTGTCAGAAGCGCACATCAACAATATTTTTGGAACAGCTTAACGTGTCAAGGTGAAACTTCCGGGGTATCATGAAAGCGATGTTCAACTGACCAAAAGGCAATATGGACATGTTACACTATTGTGTAACATTGTTATAACTTACTATTGTTATAGCTTCTACTAATACAATACTAACACTGTAACTACTTTTACTATCACTGAAACTATAGTGACAATAGTAGGCTACTATTAATGCTAAGTCTATGAAGGTAAAATTTGAGAGAATATTAGTGGCAAATTCGACCTAACAAAAGATACTATATGCATTTAGATTGTCTAAATAGCCTAAATTATGAATTGATTTGTGTATTAAGCTCAGATAATACTTAAAGGGGAAGATCAATTAGCCAAAAGGCGACACTACTACTAATACTACTGCTACTGCAACATTTACTAGTTCTACTACTACTATTCATGGGCGTAGGCAGCATAATGTCTAGGGGGGCAGTCGATAGTGTGATGGAGGGCCTTTTATCAACTGCTTTTCCAATCATCTGCTTTTTCAGTCATATTTAATGTAAATTTGAAGGTCTAGGGGGGGGCAGCTGCTCCCCCCCCCCCTACGCCCATGCTACTATTACTATTGCTCCAATTACTTCTTCTATCCCAATAACTTTTAAGGTTAAGAGCATTTAGCTGAAAATTTCAAGAAGTATATGAGTATACGGTTGCCGGTGTTTACCCCCCCCCCCTGGCGATAACTCCTCCGGAACCATCTCCCCAGGAAAATACCCCCCAGAAAATACCCCCCCAGAAAATACCCCCACGGAAAATACCCCCCTCCTCCGCAGAGAATACCCCCGGAAATACCCCCCCCTCGGATAATACCCCCCTCGAAAAAAAACCCGTAAAATACACCCCCCCCCCGTGGAAAATACCCCTTCCCCCGGAAAATACCCCCCGCGGAAAATACCCCCCCGGTAAATAACCCCCTGAAAATACCCCCCCCCCCCCCGTGGAAAATATGGCTTTACAAATTTGAGAATTTTATTGAAGTTTTATTTTTTTAATTTCCGTTGGGGGAGGGAGTTTCGATACTTTGTATTATGCGTCACTCACTCAAGTTTACTCTGTGTAAAATTCGAGAACACACCGGTTTTTTCGTTAGTTTTTTCAATACTTTAGAAACAAATTTGGGTTATATATTTGCATATTAGGGGGGGGGGGGGGTAAATTAGGTACAGTTATTCTGCATATTATGAAGTAAGAATTGTTTTCTGATTTCATACTATCCCAATACTTTACCCCCCCCCCCTTATGTGCAAATATATAGCACAAATTATATATTTCCCATATATTCTGTCACTTGTCTTTGTCTTGTCTTGCACTAAGCTGAAAAAAACTAACGAAGAAACCGGTTTTGTACTCGAGTTTTACACAGCGTAAACATGAATGAGTTTTCCATAATACACAAGTACCAAAACTCCTTCCCCCTACGGAAATTAAAAAAAAAAAACTCAAATAAAATTCTCAAATTTGGAAAGCCTTCTTTTCCACGGGGGGGGGGGGGGGGGTGGGATTTTCCGGGGGGTAAAGTGTTTCGACAGTTTAAAGTAAAAAAACAATTCTATGGTCACTAAGAAATTACAGAAGAATAGCGAGGTATCTTGAAATTTTGTTAACTAAAAAAATAAAATAATAAAAAAAAAAAAAAAAAAAATTACGTATAATAATAATAATAATAATAATGATTTATTTTTAACCCACATCATATACAAAATAGATAATTGTGAATTTTAAAGAAAAAAGTAGATAACACACTACATACATGAGTACATGAAACTTCACAAGAGCAGAGTAACCAAAGAAAAGAAAAACATTCAAGATAAAAGAAAAAAAAAAATTACAAACAGACAACTTCAAAAAAAGAAAGAAAAAGAAGAACGAAAACTACAGCAAACGAGTTTGGCCACTGTGGGCTGGCAGATACTTATATGTAGACTGGGGTAGTTTGCCGGCAAGTTCCGTAAGCCTTGACCCAATATCCGGAAGACCGTAAACAGATATGAGATTACGAATTCTATACCATGGAGGCAGATACAATTGAAAGCGGGAAAACCGGAAATAATATGAATGAAGTGATCTGATGTCTTTTTGGTGTAAAATAGGGTAAATTCCAGACAGAAACAAAACCGAATGATCTGTAAAAACAGAATATAATTTAGCAAGAGACATTCTATTGTATCTACCTCGATTTGCAACAATTTTAGAATAACTTGACTGAATTTTCTTCTTGCAATCAGCGACAACGAGCGTTTGGAAAGATGTCTATGTCTCACTAACGATGATACTCAACCATCGGAAACAAGGAGCCAACAGGACAGAAAACGACCAACAAACAAGTAGGGGTGCACTATTACTATTAAATGAGGGATATTTGCATTTTGAAAGACTAAGAGAAAGTCACAGGGTAAGAAGTTTAGATGCCATACTTGTAACAGACACGGAAAGCCCCTCTTTAGTACAGCTGATCAAAAGGATACCATCTGCATCAGCGGGCTGAAAGATGTTAATAGGATTACGAATTAAAGTGGATAGGATAGGAGAAAGAATAGATGATATACATAATTTGAAAATAGATGAAGAAGGGACGGCACCTTGTCAGAACCCACGCCGCACTGGAATTTTGCTTCCGGAAACATTCATGTCCATTTTAATCCGCAAAGAAGAATTAAAATACCGATATATAAGAAGAAAAATTAGTGAAATGTTAATACCGTGACTAAAAAGGGGAAAAATAGCTTGGGAATGGGTAACAGTGTCAAAGGCCTTGGAGAGATCCAAGGCGAATAAATGTAACTCGAATCCATTTTTAGTCGTTTCAATAAGAACATTCGCCAAAACTCGTTGTACTTGCTGGCAACCTACCCCAGCTGAAAACCCGACCTGGTTTTCACCAAAGTATGCGGAAGAGTTAACTTAAGGGAGGAGAAGATACTCGAAAATTTTACTTATATTGCAAGAAACTGTTATTGGCCTGCAAGATGCACAATCATTCGGAATTTTTCCTTTTTTTTAAAATTGAGGTACCTCTTCCACAAAAAAACTTTCAGGCACAAACGAGGTACATAAACACATTTGGAAACGAATCTGTAGATGTTGTGCAAAAGCTGGGCAATCAACCTTTAGGTGTTTGGCACTTATGCCATCACCATCAGTAGAACTTGACTTGAGCTTCTTTATAGCTAATACCACCGAAGACAAATGAACTGGGAGGATCTGGTTCTGGCGGAGTGAGGTAGGCAGCACAGAATTAAGAAGCTTTATAAATGTAGCATGAACGAGATGGTTTACGGTGTTAAAAATATGATCATAATATGTGCACTAAGCAGCAAGGCTAATTGGGGTACTCGTTGAAAAAGAATCATCAATTTTATCAGAATTTACTACCTTTTTCCAATCTAAATTACTTGTCGGGAACTTAGATTTTGCAGATCGTAAATACTTTTTATACTCTAGTTTAGTTTTCTGTTTAAGCTCATATGCTATGCTGTTAGGTGGCCATCCGCAAGAAACCCATATACGCAGCCAAAATTTGGCTTTATTTTTCACTATTTTTAGACCTGGGTCCCACGACCATTCAGGCTTCCGCGTATTAAATTTTACACGTTCCTCTGGAACGACGACTCTTTCGGCTTCCTTCATACATGATATAATATCAAAATAATATTTGTTCAAAAAATTCTTATCATTTACAAATTTAGATCCAACCTGAAGTAGCTGAAAAGAAACTTTTATGGTAGACAAAAGAGCTGTAAGGGAAGAAATGTAGAGCACCCAATTAGCCTTGTTCCAATTTCGCCTGGTAAACCATCTACGATTCACGCGTGAAAAATATCTGGTGACAAAGAGACATCAAACGAAAAGGAAATTGGTAGGTGGTCTATATTACTTTCGGTTTCGTGAACAGAAACAATTGAAACCGATCAATTTGGAGAACAAAGAACGGGATCTATATTAGTATGGCTCCCAGAATGATGAAAATGAAAATGGACAATTCTTATCCAGTGGCTTAAACTTGGACAAAGACTGGAAAACCATATCCGATCAGAGGTTTGAATTCAATAAAGCAGCATTAAAATCCCCAGCGACAATGAATTGGTAACCAAAAGATGATGCAGATTCTGGCACTTTTTTCAAAACACTACAGGTCTTGGCAAACTTATTCAGTGACTGAACAGATTTATGATCCCAAGGAAAATATACATTAATAAACACCAAATCGAAAATTCGCATGGCCAAGATGTTTTCTACACTATGGAACAGCACTGGCATCACAGATGAAACAGAACTACGTTTCAAAATGCAGGCAAGGCCTATGGAAGGTCCACCAAATGTACATCGTGCAGAATTCACAAATACAACGTGATTCCCACTCTGTTTCAACAGATTGGTATTAGCTGATGAGAAAAGATGCTCGTGAAGACACACGATACCGTATTTGCACGAAAGTTCGTCAATGATATGCTCATTCCTACGCGTTCCGTTTATATTGTACGAAACAACCGAGAAATTTTGCAACATCATTTTTTCACACCGGCCGCAATACGAGATTGACAATAGACTATACGAAGTGTGTGACCCGCCGCAGTTCGAACAATAAGGGATGTTAGCACAGGTCGCATCTTTCGAAGAAGAGTGATTGCCTGCACAGCGCGTACATTTTTCCACTTGACTGTTGCATTTGTTTAGAACGTGATCAGGAGACCTGCACTTAAAGTAACAACGCGGTAAATTTATAAAGTCATAAACTCTGAAAATTCTCGTATCCGATTTTTACACCATTTTTATCGCGTCACTTTTACCAAACGAGTCCGAAAAAATCAGCTTGATAGATTACTTACGACCCTTGCCGTGAGGGCTGTGGGGGTGGAGAGGTTGTCATCCTTAAAGACCTATTTTCCAAAACTTTCAACTACGTTGAATAAAATGCCTATACAAAAATTTTGATTGGATGTGTTTTGGGATAAACTGGGCGTGAGAAGGGGGTTATTTGCCCTCAAATCACTTTCGAGACTATTAAAAAGGACACTAACCCTTTGAATTTCCAATTGAATGAGCCCCTTTTCAAGTTTCTATGACAAAGATTTCAATAAAAACTTATATACCCCAGGGCAAAACTTAATACCCTTGCACTGAAGACTGTGGGGGGAGTGTTCTAATCAAAGGTATAATTTCATGAACTTTAAACTGCGTGGAACAAAATGGATATCTCAAAATTACCAATACAATGAGCCCCTTCCAAAGTTTATATGACCAAAGTTTCTATAAGAACCCTATATGCCCCAAGGGCATAACTTACAACCCTCTGATTCTCCCTCTGATTACTTTTGACTATTAAAAAGGGCAATAGCCCTCTCAATTTCTGATCAAAAGAGCCCTTTTTGATGTTTTTACGACAACACTCTATAAAAAACATTATGTACCCCACAAGGCATAACTTACAAACTTAGCCCTGAGGTCTGTGAGGGGGTTGTCATACTCAAAAACATATTTTCCGGACCCTTCAACAACATAGAAAAAAATGGCTATATCAAAATGTTGACCAGAAGCGTTTGGGAAAAGGATGGGCATGAGGGGAGGGGGCATTCGTCCTCCGATCGCTTTTGACTATTAATAAGGGCACTAAGCCTCTCAATTCCAAATTTAATGAGCTGTTTTTGAAGTTTCTACGACAATGCTGGCAAAGACCTAGTTTCCAGAACTTTCACCTAAGTTGAACAAAATGTCTGTCTCAAAATTTTGATTGGATGTGTTTGGGGAAATGGTGGGTGTGAGCGGGGCGTTAGTTGCCCTCTAATCACTTTGGACTATTAAAATGGTTCGAACACTGGAATGTTTTATTTTAGTTATGCTGACTGTTTTATTTTAGTTATGCTAACGTGTTTCATTTAAATTATACTAAAAAATAAACATGCCTTTTACAGTTACTTCATATGGGAAAACTTGGGCTCTGGAACAACATTTTCTATAAAAGAAAAACTTATATGCCCCCAGGGCATAACCCAACCATTGCCTTGAACGCTGTGGAGGGGGGGTGTCATCCTTAAAGACCTATTTTCCAGAACTTTCAACTACGTTGAACAAAATGATATCTCAGAATTTTAATTGGATGTGTTTGGGGAAATGGTGGGCGTGAGAGGGGGGCTAGCTGCCGTCCAATCACTTTCGACCATTAAAAAGGGCACTAGCCCTTTTAATTGCCAATCGAATGAGCCCTTTTTGAAGTTTCTGCGATAACACTTTCTAGAAAAACATTATATGCCCCTAGTGCATAACTTACAACCCTTGCCCTCAGGACTCTGGGGGGAGTGTCCTCCTCAAAAACATAATTTCCAGACCTTTCAACTACGTTGAACAAAATGGCTATGTCAAAATTTTGATTGGATGTGTTTGGGGAAATGGTGGGCGTGAGAGGGGGGTTAGTTGTCCTCCAATCACTTTCGACTATTAAAGAGGCCACTAGCCCTTTGAATGTCCGATCAAATGAGCCGTTTTGAAGTTTCTACGACAATGCTTTCTATAAAAATCTTATATTCCCCCGTGGCATAACTTACAACCCTTGCCTATAGGGCCTTGAGGGAGGAGTGTCCTCCTCAAAAACATAATTTCCAGATCTTTCAACTACGTTGAACAAAATGGCTCTTTCAAAATTTTGATTAGATGTATTTGGGGAAATGGTGAGCGTGGAAAGGGCGTTAGCTAACTACCAATCACTTTCAGCTATAAAAAGGCCACTAGCCATTCCAGTTTCTAATCGAATGAGCCCTTTTCAAAGTTTCTACAATAACTCCTTCGATACGAAGTGCCCTGGTCTAAAGGAAACAAACAAACAAACAAAATATATTGTGCCAACATTGTTCTTTACTTACATATCCCACAGAGAGTATTTCATAAGGTTTTTTTCGAGAGGCCTTGGTTGTCACTCAATTTCAGAAGGCTTTTAAGTTCAACATTTGGTAGTTTTACGCTTGGTAGATTATTTGATTTTATTTTTTGCTCCTTTTGGCTTAATGGAGTTCTTTACTTTTCTTTGAAAAACTTTTTTTTGGAAAAAAGTTTTTTATTTTAATTAATACTCAAAAGGATATACTTTTTCTGTAGTGTCATATTTTCTTTATTTGTCTTAAACTTTTTGATAAGCATAGAGTAAAGATACGACCAGGGATTTCTCTAGATGCACAGCTCGGGATCTTCAACATATACTAAAAAACACGACCCCTAGGGGATTCGAGGTGCTACCATTAGATAATCCACTAATTTTAGAAGTTCAACCTAAGTCTTTTTTTTATATGGGAAATGAAGTTTTATATTTTGCAGTACAGTGTAGTTTTTTTTATCAAATTTTCTTACAATGAACATTTTTGGCTTTTTTATCGCATTTTTTTTGGGGGGGGATATATATATATTTCAGTATGGTGTAGCTTCACTGTCACATCAAAGTACGAAAAGACGTACTTTTTCTGTATCGCATTTTCTTTATTTTCTTTATCATTCTTTATTTTCTTTATTTTTTATTTATTTATTTTTTTTATTTTATTTTCTTCATTTTCTTTATTTTCTTTATCGCATTTTCTTTATTTGTCTTAAGCTTCCGATAAACCTAGAGTAAGGAAACGGCCAATGATTTCTCTACATGTAAAGCTCAGGATCTTCAACATATACTAGAAAAATGGGAGTTCGTCCTAGGACATAAGCCCTTCTATAGTTTTAGAGTTTTACCGTATTTTCACTTCGTCTTAATATAAACTATTTTCCAATTTCTTATTATTTTTATATTGATCAAACCCAGTTTTAGGAATTCGTCTTAGGACACAAACCTTTCTAGAGTTCTACCTTATTTTCACTTTGTTTTAATATTCAGTAAAGTGCAAATTATTTTTGGCCTTGGGATGGTACAGGGGCTTTGAGCCCTACTCATGTCAATCACAATAAAGGAAGTAAAAAATGTGCGTGTTTTAACAAAGTCTCGAAGGAACTGTTAACAGGATTCAGATGTATGAACGAAAGCAACCATATTGTTTAAATAGTGGTTAGCCATTTAAGCAAACCAATAACAGTATACACAGAAACATTAACACAAAGGACATTATAATCACACTACAAATCACAATCTATCAGAGTAGAATCTAAAAACTTCCAGTGAAAACACAGTATAAAAGAGTCTAGTAGGGAATCTTTTTTAGACAAAAGCGCTGATGCTTTATTGCCATCTATTTTATCAAGACCATCAAATGTTCCGATATGTGGTACTAGAATGGAATCTTAGGAACTGAATTTTTAACAAAAAAAAAGCCACTCCACAAAAGTCTGTTTTACGAAACTCCTTGCAAAATGAAAGTGATGAAGCTAAAAATAAGGTAACAATATAGTGTTGGGTCTTCTCAGAAAGAAAAATAAAAAAAAAATCTTTAAAAATTCCAAATTATTTCCACCCGGAAAATACCCCCCGCGGAAAATACCCACAGGAGAATACCCCCCCCCCCGGAAAATACCCCTCGTGGAAATTAGCCCCCGCGGAAAATACCCCCCCCCCCCCGGAAAATACCCCCTGGAAAACACCCCCGCGGAAAATACAACCCTGAAAATACCCCCCCCCCCCCGCAGAAAATGCCCCCAGAAAAAAACCCCCCCCGTGGAAAATAAGGTTTTCTGAATTTGAGAATTTTAATTGAGTTTTATTGTTTTTAATTTCCGTAGGGGGAAGGAGTTTTGGTACTTGTGTATTATGCGCCACTCACTCAAGTTTACAATGTTCGAAAACACACCGGTTTTTTTGCTAGTTTCTTCGTTACTTTAGTAACAAATTTGCGCTATAGATTCGCACATTAGTGGGGGGGGGCGTAAGCATAGCGGGTCTTTATGCAAAGTCTGTTTGGTACAATTATTCTGCATATTAGATAGACAGACAAATAAGAGTAGACAAATAGTAATATTTTTCTTTTTCATTTATATGAATTAATTCAATGTATTTAAAAAAAATATATGTAATGTATTTATCAAAAAGAAAATCCTAATGTAGAGGTTGTGATGGCTTCAGTTATGTAGAAGATCAAAATTCTGACGGAATTTTCATCCATCGAAACAATAATCCTCCTTTTCTTCTTAACCAAAATTCTTTAATATGTTAATAATATGTTAATAATAATATTAACAAGGACTTTTCACCAAATTACTATTCATCGCCATTTTTTTAAGCATATTCAAATTTTATCCGAAATTGAAATTGCAAATTTAAACGTAGAACGTTACTAATCAACGTACAGTTGTTGATTTATACATTTTAACAGCAATTAACCAAGTATTTAAAGGATCAGTATCTCAAATCGTATTTTTGGTAGGTCTAAAATTGGTTTTTATGGTATTAAAAAATTAAATAAAAAAAAGAGATTTTCGATGGGGATAATGACGATAATTTGAAACATGTTTTAACGAAATATTCTTTGTATGAAGGAGACTGTCTCCTCCTTAGCTCCTTATTCCTTACTGTGAATTTTAGCTTTTTTCGAATTTTTTTTAGAAAATTTGCAATGGGGAATTTTTTTTTTCAAAGCGCTAAAAAACTTTTTTTTTAATGAGCAAGGTGTCGAAAAGGGGGCAGTCTCCCATATACAGAGTGATTTATATTTGTTTTAAGTTTTAAACTTGCTCCTTACTTTAGTTAAAAAAAACCTTTTCTATTTGTTAAATTAAATTTCATGAAACTGTGTGACCTGGCTCAATAATAACCAAAAGTCTAAAAAACGGATGTGATACCAATAGAAATATAAAAAAAACTGGCTTTTTTTCTAAGTTTGTATGACACTTCTGGTGTGTAAATTCCTCTTTTTCCCGTTCCTTAGCCCTATTCAATGAAACTTAAAAAAAAACCTCAAATAAAAGTTTCAAATTTAGAAACCTTATTTTCCACAGGGATTATTTTCCGTGGGGAGGGGGTATTTTTCGTGGAAGGGGGAGTTGGGGGGGGGGGGTTAAACACACTCACTATATTCATTTATGTTATTTTACTGTGTCACATGGCCGTATTTTTGGCTTAAAATACACTTATTTGTCTATTTATCTAATATGCAGAATAATTGTACTAAACACATTTTGCATGCAGACCCGCTATGCTTATCACCCCCCCCCCTCCCTGATGTGCAAATCTATAGCGCAAATTTATTTCTAAAGTAACGAAGAAACTAACAAAAAAAAACGGTGGGTTCGTGAGTGGCGCATAATACACAAGTACCAAAATTCCTTCCCCTACGGAAATTAAAAAAATAAAACTCAAATAAAATTCTCAAATTTGGAAAGCCTTATTTTCCACGGAGGGGGACTTTCCAGGGAGTATTTTTTTTTTTTGGGGGGGGGGATATTTTCTGTAGGGGGTATTTTCAGCGGAAGGGGGGTGTTTTCTGGGGGGGGGGGTAAACGCCGGCCAACGAACAGTTCATTGAGTATTTATTGGGAATAGAGACAGATTGTGCCGTGTAATTTATCCCAACCCGTTTTGAAAAAGTGTAGTCCGTGATCGTGAAACTTTGATTTGTACTCAGTTTGTATACTAACAAAAATAATAAAAATAATGGTAATAATTATGATCTTTATGATAATTATGATTATTGTCACTTGCTGACTTGAGAGCCAGCCAGCAACAATCTCCACTGGACTTGTAGGCAAACGGGTGGCTTAGATTTGTCTGGGCTTAGTTTACTAGGCCTGCCCACCTGGCGAGCGATCGAGTTTATATGTGGAATATAAAAAAGAAATGTAGTATAAACAGGAGTATAAATTGAAAGAATAATTAGAATTATAAAACTTCTATTACTAACAGTAGTAATGGAGAGGCAAAACACAAGTCTTGCCAATAAGCTTTCTTCAACGGCGAAACTTCGTCACATCAAAGTTTGTCAAACTAAAACGTCAAACAATGCTTCAACTTTCTCAAACTAAACGTCTGTTTATTCAGTGTTTAGCTGGTCTATACCCACGCTATCTAATTCATGAAAAGCTGTGACAATATGTGCTAGATAGCTAAGCAAGTTCAAAAATGATTAAAACAGACCAAGATGAAAATTACAGCAACCAAGGTAAGAAGGTTGCAGGGTAAGAAACACAACAGGTTTTTTTTCCAAAAGTAGTTCCAAGTGAGGTGCCACTTACTAAAAAAAGATGGAAGATACCTTGTTTTCAGTGATAAGGAATTCAGCCAATTCAGAAGGACGCATTAGACTTCATTTCATTATTTGGTTCCCTTTTTCAAGTTTGTTCCAATGTTTTTAGGTTCCAAGAAACGGCAAACAAATATATACACAGGCTAATATAAAAATGTTTGCAATTCCCAATTTCAGTTGTCTTCTTTTTCGTTTTTGTTCATCATTACATTAATTATTTTTTCCATGCCTTTTGCTTTAGCTGTTCGGATTGGTCTTGTTATGTCTGATGTTCCGGCTTGTTCATTTTCAGCAACCATGAATTTGTGTTTTTTGGGTCGTCCTTATTATGTTATCTATGTTATGAAGTATAAGATTGTCCTCGAGAAAAAATGATGTAAGTTACTCCTTAAATCAAGTAAAGTTGATTCATATGAAAAACCTTTCTCCAAAATTAAGGATATAAAATAAATTTTCCAAACTTACAACCTATATAGATCGTTTTTTAGGCCAGAAAATCTCAGTCTTTCTATTTCAAAAAAAAGCTATAGAGATGTATTCGAGAAAAACACACAAATAAATACACAATTATTGCTCGCTAAAAGGGAACAATATTTTTGTCCTTCATTTTCATTTGTGAATCACTGTGGTGCTTGTTGCTGCAATTCTCCTAACCACAGTCTTGTTGTGCTTCATTTTATTAATCATTACCTCATACATATGCTCAATGCCTCTTGCATTAGCTTGTTGGATTCACTCAGCTTCTTTTGTAAGTTCACATGACATTATGGATCGTAAACAAATTTCTTTTCCAGATTTTCCCCCCTTATTTTAATTTGTTCTTTAATTACGTTGTTATATCATTCTGTAACAACCAGGCATATTCCTTTGCATGTACCCTCCGAAAGATCTAGATCCAAATTACACATTAGCATAATTATTACTTTATTCTTTAGTTTTAGGTCAAAAGGAAGAAAATCAGCAATTTCAATTGAATTAAGAAATTCCTAACGGCAGATTTTGTTGTCTATGGATCGTAAACAAATTTCTTTTCCAGCTTTTCCCCCCTTATTCTAATTTGTTCTTTAATTACGTTGTTATATCATTCTGTAACAACCAGGCATATTCCTTTGCATGTACCCTCCGAAAGATCTAGATCTAAACTACACATTAGCATAATTATTACTTTATTCTTTAGTTTTAGGTCAAAAGGTAGAAAATCAGCAATTTTAATTGAATTAAGAAATTCCTAACGGCAGATTTTGTTGTCTATCATTTGTATTGTGATTTTTTGTAATGCTTTTTGTTACATGTCCCCTAATCACAGAGTCTACCGTGCTTTACCTTTATTCATCATTTTCTCAGACATGTTTTCATGCCTTTTGCTTTAGCTGTTCCAATTCACTCATCCTCTTGTATACATTTGCATGACGTCATAGACACCAAAACAACTTCTTTTCCAGCTTTTTCCCTGTAAATATATATTTTCTTTCAATGCGCTTTCATAAAATTCAGTAACAGCTAGACATTTTTCATTGCAGTTACCTTCTGAAATATATAAATTTGAACAATGAATAAGCATAATTATCGTGTTATTCTTTAGTTGAATTAATTTCAATTGAATTAAATAATTGTGGGATGAATTCCAATCCTCCTTCATGTTTATCCTTCACAGACGCTATAATGATATGTTCTTTCATTCCATTCTAGTTTTGATTTGTCTTCTAACTACAGATTTTGTTTCCAAAATTGAGGCTCTAAATGAATTATTCCACACTCATGACTCACATAAATGTTTTTTTGGACACAAAATATCTGGGTGTCAATTCTCAGAAACGATATGGAGCCACACATTCTACAAGTACTGTTACTGCCAATATTTGGGCTATGGTGACTTGACAGTTACTACTTGCACGGTTTCTATAAGTGTATATCCTCGAAGATTTAGTGCCACAGTATTTGGCCCATGGTGTCACAAGTCCGTGGTCATACTTTCTAAAACTCTATTTGTCTTGGAAAAGACATGGTGGATAGCATAGAGCTCTTTTTCTCTACCAAGAAATTCAACCCTCCCTCTCTCTCTCTAGACTCTACATAGACGAAAATAATAAAATAAGCCTCTGAAAAAGGTAAATAAAAAAAAAGAAAATACTATTTCTCAAGTCAAAATCAAAACTGAAAAAATAAGTCTTCTTTCAGGCAAAAATTACGAGAAAAGAACCGAGAATCCAGCCAATCAAAGAAAACTTGGATCAAAGTGGGTGGGCAATTACCCAGCTACGGTGCCCCCAAGCTACGGTGCCTAGGCTAAACCCCTTAGAAACGGCTCTGCATCAAAGGGTTCTAGCGCGTAGCCCGTTTTGTCAAAACAATGACTTACACCCTCGTTTTGCCCCTAATGACCTTAACCATTAAACGCTGTGTCTTGAACACAGAGTTTACCTTTTAAGAGTTTATCTTTTGTGTCTTTATTGGCTGATGAGTCATCGCCAGTCTGTCAACTTTTAACACTAAGGTAATTGGTAAGTTCGTGAGAAATTACCAAAAGGAAATAAAAAGAAAATTAAAAGATTTTTAAGGAAAAGCAGGGACGGGGTGAAAGAGAGTGTTCTAAAGTGGGGACGTCTTTAGCTGACGAAAAGAACATTTATCAAATTATTAGGGACAGGGGCATGACACCTCCCTCTTACGATAAACGGTCACCTACACGCTAAGCTGGTTGAAGCCTAACGAAAGACCTTCAATACCCTAAAAAGCTCTGAAAAACTATCCTTTTCCTATTTTGCTCTCATGCCTAAAGCGGGAGGAGTAAGAAAAAACTACATCTGACAACTTGAAGGGGAAAAACTGGTTCGCCCCTGGGGCTGGTTAATTGGTTACTATTAATACTAACAACTCATCACAGCTCCAAGCTACGTGAGGCCAACACAGCTACGCACGCTCCTCCTCCTTCCCAATCTATTTAAAGCCTCCCTTTTTATACCCTCCCAGGAAGTTCCCATTTCCTTTAAATTTCTCCTCGTGACATCCTCCCACCCCAGGCGAGGACGACCTGCTTTTTGTTAAGCCCTAGGCGGTTGGCCCAAAAGGACAATCTTCGGCAATCTGTCATCCTTCATCCGCACAACGTGCCCTAGCAACCTCAACCTTTCTTACATTATAGCCCTAGAAAACGGGATTGAACCACATTTTTCGTACAGTCTACTGTTTGAAATACGGTCAGTCAGCTGGGTATCCAGAATAATCCGTAGACAGTTTGTCTTGAAAACATCTAGGAAATCTTCATCTGCTTTTCGGAGCGCCCATGCTTCAGAGCCATATTTGACCACTGTCATCACTATAACTTCTAATATTCTAATCTTGGTTTGCAGACTTACCTTCCAATTCTTCAAACTTTTTTTAACTGTGAAAAAAAAAAAACACCTATCTTTTTCTATAACTCTGTCTTGGTTTAGCACATTCTCAAAATGTTTTGCCTATCTCTCTTTAACTCTTTTCTTATCACTAATTGTGACCCCGTTCCGATCTTTAACTAGTACAAGTCCGGATTGACTACTCCCTCTCAATTTATTAACATGCCAGTACAATATTTTACTATTGTGCCGTCTAGATGTATCTTCCATATCCTCGGTGATTTTATCCATGGCCTCACCTTCACACCTCCTTAGTTCATATTTTAATACTTTCTCCACTTTCTTTACATTCCTTTTATTTCCATATGATCTATCACTCAGATATCTCTTGTACATGCCCTTTCTCCTCTCTATTAAATATAAAGCTTTTTCACTAATATTCCTAGCTGCAGTCCTAAATTTCTTCGCTAATACACCATCAGCAACTTCACAATTGTTTTCCTAAAATTATTCCAAACATCTTTCACATTGTCAAATTTTAAACTCTTAAGTTTAGTATTAAACTGTACCTGAAAAGTTCCTCTCAAATTTTCATCCTGGAGTCTGCCAACATCATAACTTCCCAGGAGGTAGTTACCCTTCCGAAATTTCAGCTTTAAATTAACCCTAGACACTACTAGATGGTGGTCTTTACTTTTAACATCAATAACAGGACTCCTATATACCCTAGTATCTTGTATTGATCATGCCAGTCCTTGGTTTACTATAGCATCATCAATAAGGTTTGTTGTCTTACCATCCCGTTAACACTATGTTAACTTATGAGCCATTTTATGACCAAACACCGTATTGGTTATAACTGGATTGTTATACCTACAAAATTACAAAAGTCTGTACCCATTACTGTTTTCTTTCCCTACACCAAATTTTCCTAGGCTAGGAAAACATCTATCCCTATTTCTACCGACCTGGGCGTTAAAATCTCCAAGTAATAACATATTTCTACCTGGGACCCTGTTTATTCGCTTCTGTAACTGCAAGTAAAATTCATGCGAGTCACTAGTATCTCCGCCAGTCGGTTCTACAGGGGCATATACTACTGTAACTAATACCCTGAACTTTTTAGTCATAAAATGAGCAATTAGTATTCTATTATTAATACCTTCCCAGTCTAAACAAGACTTAGCAGCTTCTTTATTCATCATGAGCCCTACTCCCTGTCTTTGTACCCCATCCTTCCTACCTGAGTAAGCCTACCTGCTTATGACAGGATTGCATATATACAGGGGGTGGGGAGCAATACTTCAATTTTGTTAATAATGTCTGGGAGCAAAGACTGAGCTGAAAAATTGACATATCATTTAAAATTATAACGTTGGGTTGATGATTTCCGCTTAGTCAAATCGTAAACTTTGTTACTTGATTTCTTTATCTGTCTAAGATTATGTTTACTCTGACTATGATTATAACCAACATTATAGCATAGTTTTTATTTTTTACGTCATTTAAGGTTGTAGCCTACGATTATGACGCTATTCGTTATATTTGGAAAGTCCCAAGCTAGTAAACACATTTAGTAAACTAGTAAACCTAGCTTATGCACTACGAGGATATTAAGAACACGTTTTACTATTGTTATTTAGAATTGGAAAAAATAGAAACTGCGATTTGTTTTTACTTGGTTCCAGGTTAAGAAAAAGCCGAAGGCTTTTTCTTTTTTTTTCACTTTTTTTCAATATGATTTTAGAACACCTGATAACACAGCTGCAACCACAGTGTCGACAGTTAAAACAATCCAGAGTAGTAGCCTGTCGCTGCTATGAACGTCAGCAAGACGAGACTTCGATGGGGGTCTTGGCTATTGCTTTCGTGTCTTCGTGAAAGTAATGACTGAGAACACGTGGTATAGCAGCTGCAACTACAGTGGCAACACAAAAAGAACAATCGAACATAACAGCTTGTCGCTGCTATGAACGTCAGCGAGACGGGACTTCAATTGAGGTCTTGGATAATTCTTTCGCGTTTTCACGAAAGTAATGATTGAGAAGACTTGCTAACACAGCTGCAATCACAGTGGCAACAGTTAAAATAATCCAAAATATATGCTTGTCGCTGCTATGAACCTCAGCGATATCGGGCTTCGATGGGGGTCTGGTATACTGCTTTCGTGTCTTCGCATAAGTTTCCCCGCGTAAGTCATAGTTTATTTCCTCTAGCTCCACAACTACACCCTCTAGACCTCTTAGTGTCTCATTAAGACTCTTTTTTAAGTTTTCAATGGGTTGGAGTGTCTTTCTAAGTTCTTGTTTAAAATTATCTATATTTTCGAATTGGTGGTTAGATTTCAAAGTTGTTTTACGTTCTGTCAATTGTTCGTAGACAGTTAGAATTTTACCACTAAGGCTACCACCCTTTTCGACATAAGTCCATAGCTTCCAAATTTCGCTAAGATGAGAGCTAAGATTTTCTGGCTCAGATTTTTCCCTTTTTCGTTCATGGATTCTGTACATCATTTCAATCCATTTCATTCTTTCATCAAGCTTAATCAACTGAAGGTTCGTTATGCTCTTTTTTTGTAAAAGTTCGTCAATTTCTGATTCAATGAGCTCCACCATTCTTAAACCCTCCAATTTATTTAACTTATCAGATATTCGATAGTTTTTCAAGTCAATTATCTCAATCTGCTTCTCATCTACTCTGAAATAATTTTCACATAAGAATGGGGTCTTAGACGGAATTGTACTGTTCTTTCGTTCTTCTTTATCATAGAAGTATCTCCGACCACGAAAATCAAATAGGTCCGAGCTTTGGTTATAGTGAAGAACCCCGTAATGAGTGAGTTTGATATCTGCAGGTTCGTTGTCACCCCAAAAAATGTTTCTGTTCTTTTTGTCCTCAAAATTTTCAAGTAATTCTTGGCCATTTTCCCATTTCCATTTGTTAGTCATTTTCTGAAGCCCTATCCACACTTTCTTTGTCCCGAATTCCCACTTCCTATGAAATTTGTCCATTAGGGGATATATGTCTCTGTTTTCGTGATCGGAACTAAAAATTGAAAATAATACTGCATCTAGTTTCCTGCATATCTCTGACGCTGTCGAGTAGTCATAACTTTTTCCAGCAAGTAAATATTCGTAGTTAGGATCCACCCTTGATGTTTTAGACCTCAAATGTTCGGTACCTAATTTTATCCCTCTTTCTCCCTCTAATCTCTTTTTTCCTAATTTTCGCCAGCAAATGACGTCCAAGGCTTTCTCGTCCCAGCTGGCGTGACACTTAGATGCATAAAGTGCAACACGACGTGAAAAAACATCACTAGATAGAAAGGCACATCTCGGATAAGGTTCACTACTTTCTTCACCTTCATATATGTGAAACTCATCAACGGTTTTGTTGTAGTGGGTCCATTTCCAGCTGCTCCCCTCTTCTTTTTGCAATCCTACTAAAACGTAAGGGTCTGAGATTCTTAGAATCTCTTTCAGCCATGGTGATAGTTCTTTTAGTGTATTACTTTGAAGTGAAGCTAACCACCCTCCTTTTTGTTGACAGATCTGTTTTGCTTCTCGCCAAGACTTTTTTGTTTCTTCGTATGTAAAGCAAAGACAAGGATTATGATCTTGGCAGAGTCTTATTTGGTTTTTAGCATCGCATTTGTCACCCATTTGTTGGCAAAAACAGGAACCAATTAGTAACGAGCATATAATTACTTTTAAAGTTACTTTTGAAATATGAATCATAAATGTTTTATATTTGAGCATTTCCTGCTTATTGTGTAGAGTTGGCAGAACTGCGAATAGGAAATATTTGTCGTAGATAAAGGTTACGAGGGGTAGTCTGTTGGAGTTTGGAAAATAGAAATTTTATAAGTATAAAAAATGGTTGTAGATTCATCCGTGTGGTATGACAAATAGAGAAAAATTTTTTGCAATAGTTTTAATTTTTAATTTATTAAATTTTCCGTTTTTGTATGTGTGTGTGTATTCTATTGTCTTCTCTTATGGTGTTTGTCATGGCCTGGCTGATTATTTTTAAGCAAATAAATATCAACATCGGATTGTGTGACTAATTCGCACTAGCGTTTTCTAAATTGGCAAAAGAAAATGCAGCATATATTTTAAAGATTCAGTTTGAAAACTCATCATCAAACATTTAATGTTTTGGTAAAAAAATCACGGCAAAAACAAATAAACAAGTTTCCTATCATATTTTTAATAAACTTATAAATTTTGCCCACAGTTGATAACCACATAATATTTTTCCTGACAAATGACCTTGAGCTAATCGATGGATTCGTTGCATGTCAAAGCACCAATGAAAATAAAATCTGGTTTCATTGATGACACTTTATTACACTTTATTAATTGGTTTAATTGATACTTACGCAGCCATGTTAAAGTGCCCCACTGTCTAAGGTTCAGTACCGCAAAGTGTCACAATGCTCCTATCAGATAGCATTTTAGAAAAGATATAGCCTCTAAGTACTGTTTTCTTTTTTTTTCTCGTGAATAAAAGGAGTAGGCTTGGAGATTTAACCACTCTAAACTCAAACTTTCAGTCAAAATTGTAAGGAGTCATTTAATTGAAAATTAAAAGTTCTAGTGCCCTTTTCAATGTTGCGTTCTTAGTGAAAACCTGGTAAAGAACGATTCCTAGCCCCATAATAATAACCAATTCTAGCCCCAATTGGAAAATATGCTATGAAAAAAACAGTTTCGAGTGAATCTGATTTGGGAAAGGTAACTGTTGTCTCAATTAATCTCAATAATAAATGTTTGTTTTGAGAACAAATTTACGAGAATTTTACAAATATCCTGAAACCATACAAAAAGAACGTCGAATCGAAATATAAACAATACCTTTTGAACAATCGTAGCCACAATCACCATTTGGCAGAATTACCGTCCACAACCTTAATGAACGTTCATTTTTTACTAGAATGAAGTCAACGCTGTAATTACAAAAATATGGCTTTTTTCATATGGGATGAAGTGACATTTATCCTAAGTCTTTCACATGCAAACACCACACTAATATGTTGTGGGGCTCATTTGAGAGACAATTGCTATATCTACGTGCTTTTTATAAACAAAAAATATATACGAAATGTGAAAAAAAATTGCATCTTCACATACAAGAGAATATAACGCACTATTGACGTCATATATGGTAGGTTACAGCGAAAATGACTTTATGAAAACCATAGATGATAGATAAGTTAAGTTTAGGTAAGCTTAAGATGATTCACAAATGGTAATTATTTTCTTGATGAGCTTTAATAGCAAAATATTATTTGAAAACTGATTTAGAAAAATTTCAAAAAATAGCCCGAAACCCCCTCAAAAACGGCATCAGACCAAAATTAGTAAAAACTTAGAATTGTCACAGTCAGAAACCCTACACAGGAAAATATACAGCTTTAGCAATAAGAAAATAATTTTTTTCTGCATGGGTAGCAATGATGTGCCCTCATTTTTCTTTTTATGTCTTCTTCACTGCTAGCATTGTCCTAGAACATCATAGAAAGCTGTTTAAGTCCTCACTTAAAAGAATATTTATATATAGACTCTTACACTCTTAATCGCACTGCCATAGACATAAGTGCCGTTATACTTATTTACATGGATAAAATGACGTCATATTTCAATGAAATAAAAAAATGACAATAGTTAAAGTTTGTAATTAGTAGAAAACTCTACTAATTACAGAAGACATTATTAGAAGAGAGCGAGCTAAATGGTAGAAAACCCAAGAAAAGTATCAAGATATTAATTGAAGTAATTTTTGCAGGAAAACAGCACAGCAGCTAAAACAGAAATAGTATTCTAGAAAATTAAAAATGTATTTAAAAGACATAAAAAGGCCGCTGATAGGAATAGTACTCGAGGAGACATAAGGATTGCAATCAAGTTGTCTTGTGATCTAGATTTTAAAATACAAAAATCTCAAGTAACAAAAGGCAGAGTCCTGTAGTGGTGTAATGGGGGCGACGCAATGACATTAGCTGTGTAATACGTGACCTAGAAACCGAACATTGCTATAGCAACACACTGCAAACCGTCAACCCTGCAGTGTGTTACTATAGCAACTACTTGACTACTTGACTACGTAGTAGTCAAGAAGCGTTGTTAATCAAATTACAATTACAAGAGACAGATAAAAAGAGTATTATATATTGTAGATCTGATTTTGACGTTTCTCAGTAGGTTTCCCTGCAACTGTGACAGTGGTCACTATAGCCGTTACCGAGTTTTCTCTTGGTAAACTCGGGCTTATAGTGCTCCACAGTATCTTTTACTAAAGGAGCTACTATTTAAGATTGTTTTAACTATTGACACTGTTGACGGTGCTACACAAAGAGAAATAAGCAAGAAATGCAAGGAAACATATAATTGATTCTCAAGTATGACATTGTGAGTTCTTAAGAACTTGTCTCAGGAAATTGCGATTTGTTCTTTACTTGGTTCCAGGTTAAGAAAAAGCCGAAGGATTTTTTGTGTTATATAGATAAAAATACTGAGAAAAAATTAACAATTAAAGAAAAACTGACTGATCAAACATGATCTCAAAAAATAAATTTGAATAGAGACTGCCGAAACTTAAAAATGTGTGTCGCCAGAAGTTAAAAACGTGTCTTAATTGCCAAGACCCCCCATCGAAGTCTCATCTCATTGACTTTCATAACAGCGACAGGCTACTATTTTAGATTGTTTTAACTGTTGACACTATGGATGCAGCTATGTTATCAGGTGTTCTCAGTTCATATGACCAAAGTAGTAGCAATCAAGTAAAGGTTGAAACCCGACCTAGTGAAAAATGTTATCCTTAGTCATCATCACGGCGGCGATAACTGTAAGCTAGGGGAGATTGGACTCCGTTTCATAGTAGCAAAAAGCTTAAAAACGCATTTAGGGAAAATACTGTCTAGTGAGAAAAAATCCTTTTGAAGGTGATTCAGGAACGGTATCATTTCAAATAATCTGAACAGTAAAAGTTTATTTTGAAAATATATTTGAGGGAATTAAAAAAAAACTAAAGTGTCAATCGGCATGACATCAAAATGAAAATAGCACCATTGGAATCATCACTGAAAAATCCTTTGAAGGAAAGTTATATTCCCCACCCCCCTTGAACAGCAAATAAAATCAGTTTAATGGGAAACACTGATGCCTGCTTTTCTTCTTCTTTGTTTCTTCCAGGAGTGACAGCGCCAAGCTAGTTAATGAAATTCACCGTCTAGGCTCGACGCTATCCATACTGATCACAAATTGAACACAGAAACATATATAAAAAGGATTATTATTGATAAGTGAGTAACTGAGACTCAGTTACTCACTCAGACACTCAGTTGCTGAGTGTAACTGAGTAATGGTGTCTGCCCAAGTGTCCGGTTCAATAACGAACTCCCCTACAGACACTGTGTTTTATGCATAAGAAAGTAGTAAAAACGATTTCTAGACTTATGGTTCATTGTACAAAATTCTCTTTTAGAAACAATTAGGTTTTATGATTTTCTCAAGGTAGAGGAAGTTTTTCAATGTTTTTTTTTCACACAGGAAGTTTATTTTCAATGTGTAAAAATCTACTATTTAGATTTAACCCTATCATTTTTGGCTAACGTTGACAGGAATGCTTAAATATTGGAAGGAAAGCTATTTACTTTTATTTTACTAATTTTTTTTTACTCCTCTTTGGTTTCTTCTTTTTCCATTATATAAGTAAATCCTTTTTTCGTTATAATTTTTTTTATCACAAATTCACAATGCTGTTCCCAGTGAATCCAGTGATAAATTACTGCTTTATAAATAATAATCCTTTTTATATATATTTCTGTGTTCAACTTGTGATCAGTATGGATAGCGTCGAGCCTAGACGGTGAATTTCATTAACTAGCTAGTTACTCAATCAGTTGTCCTGTAGTGGCGCAGTCAGTTTGATTTCAGCTTGGCAATACGAGATCTAGGGATCAAACCTAGCTGTGGCAACAAACTACAGGTCCTAGAATCTGATTCAGGTGATAAGATTGTGCGAAAGTGTATCCGCATTAATTCAAATAAAAGAAGAAGAAGAAGAAGAAGAATTTCACTCAATGGAATATTATATAGAAGAAATATAGAATTCACTTATATAGATGGTGTAAATAACATTATTCACAATCTAATATTGTGAATAATGTTATTATTCACAATATTAGATTGTGTTGTAGATGTCTCAACAACACAATCTAGCTCTATACTTTGGCTCTAATTATTATAATGAATAATAACGTACTAGAAAATAATTCACAAATATGTTTGTATCTGAAAATCAGAATTATAGGCAGCGCAATAACGCTGCCGAAGTAAAGAATGATGTTGGCATAATTTATTATTGTTTTTTTACCTTTATGCACTGCATATATATTATAGCATGATTATATAGTATGTATATACAGTATTGATTATTCCCTTCTCAGCCATTATACAAAGCCGGACAGAGATGCAAGTGCTCCGGACAGCATTTAAACAATTGTAAACATAAGCGACATTCGATTTTTTCACGGGTAGACAAGTGAGATTTCTCTTGAACGCGAAACTTAGCTTCACCTTTGTAACTCTAAATTTTTAAGAATCTAATTTTAAACTAATCTATTCCAATACATATATAAAAATCGGTAATTAGTGGTGCAGTGTTATTGTTAGATGTATTTAGGAATTAAAAGTAGGTTCCGAAGTCAGTAGTGTGAGTGTAATAGATACGAAACATACATGGAAACTTACACCTGAGGCAATAGGCACCACGAAACTTACATGAAAATATACAATGGAATTGCTGTTGATTTGAACGGTACATGAAAATATACATTGGAATTGCGCAAGAAAAACCCACATTTTTTAATTGTTTGATTGACGTGTTTGGGGAGATTACGTTTCTTGGCACCTTTTCACAGCATGTACGTATGGATACCTTTCCAAGAAAGATGATTGAACATGCTTTTACAATCGGAAACATTTGATTAACATTTGCAAAAAGGGGTAATGGGATTTGCGAATTGGAGTGTAGGATTTGCGAATATGATCCTATTAAGGATTGACTTGAAATAAAAATTTTTAACAAGAAATGACTGAAAAGTGTTTTGGAGGAGATGGGGTGATTGTGTACTGTATAATACACAAGTGATGTTTTGGACAGTGTTGTCAATTTAAAATAGTTTAGAAATAAAAAAAATTAACAAGAAATGGCTGAAAAGTGCTTTGAGGGAGATGGGTTGCATGGAAGGTTGAGTTGCACGAGGGTTCAGTTAAAGGGGGTAAAGTTACACGGGGGTTTAGTTAAATGGGGCCGAGTTGCACGAGGGTTCAGTAGCACGAGGGTTCAGTAGCACGGGGGTTTAGTTGTACGGGGTTTCGGTTATACAGAGGTTCAGTTACATGGGGGGTTCAGTTACACGGGGGTTTAGTTAAATGGGGTCGAGTTGCACGAGGGTTCAGTAGCACGAGGGTTCAGTAGCACGGGGGTTTAGTTGTACGGGATTTCGGTTATACAGAGGTTCAGTTAAATGGGGGCTTCAGTTGCACGGGGGTTGAGTTAAATGGGGCTTGAGTTGCACGGGGGCTGAGTTGCACGAGGGTTCAGTTGCACGGGGGTCAGTAACAGGCGGGTTCAGTTACCCGGGGTTTAGTTAAATGGGGTCGAGTTGCACGAGGGTTCAGTAGCACGAGGGTTCAGTAGCACAAGGGTTCAGTAGCCCGGGGGTTTGAGTCATTTTTACGGGGTTTGAGAGACTCTGTTGCCTGATTCCGTGTGGTTTTAGTTTACTTGGTGCCCATTAAAAAAAAACGATAGAAATAGTTATTTCTTTAAAAAATCTTTTCCGATGTAACTAAAAGGCATCTGTCTTTGTAATTATAGAAATGCTCCCTTTTGGAAAAACGGGCATCGCAAGCTTGTGTTATCTTAGAGATTAATGCGTAACTCGAGACATCTTGGTAAAGTTTTTAATAGAGGCTGTTTCCAAAAGATTTAGGATTCATTAACTTTAGTGTTGCCAGTCAAAAGCTATGAGTTTGAGAAAATTGCCTGATTATCGAAAAATGAAGAAACACCTTCCAAAAGTCGACAGGAATGGGATTGTCTTGAGGGAGGAATTTTCCATGGAAGTGGTGGAGGATATTTTTACGTGAAAACAACTTCAACCGTGCCCAGCCCCCCCCCCCCCCCCCGTGATCAGAAATTAAATTATAAAAAAAGTTTTTTCAACTGAAAGTAAGGAGCAACATCAAAACTTAAAAACGGACAGAAAAAATTTTCTTACAAAAACTAGTGTTTACGTTCAAAAAAGCTTTATAGTTTAGTTTTTACGGAGATGGCTTATTTTCGTTCCAAAGCTGAGCTTTTTCATAACCAAAGGTTCACATTAGGTTCACATTTGTCCCAGCGAAATGTATTTTCTATAATTTTCATACAAAAACTAGTGTTTACGGTAAAAAAAGCTTTATAGTTTAGTTTTTACGGAAATGGCTTATTTTCGTTCCAAAGCTGGGCTTTTTTCTAACCAAAGGTTCACATTTGACCCTGCGAAATGTATGTTCTATAATTTTCTTACAAAAACTAGTGTTTACGGTAAAAAAAAGCTTTATAGCTTAGTTTTTACGGAAATGGCTTAGTTTCGTTCCAAAGCTTGGCTTTTTCATAACCAAAGGTTCACATTTGACCCAAAGAAATGTATTTTCTATAATTTTCTTACAAAAACTAGTGTTTACGGTCAAAAAAGCTTTATAGTTTAGTTTTTTCGGAAATGGCTGATTTTCGTTCCAAAGCTGCGCTTTTTCATAACCAAAGGTTCACATCTGACCCAGCGAAATGTATTTTCTATAATTTTCTTACAAAAACTAGTTTTTACAGTAACAAAAAGCTTTATAGTTTAGTTTTTACGGAAATGGCATATTTTCATTCCTAAGCTTGGCTTTTTCATAACCAAAGGTTCACATTTGACCCAAAGAAAATGTATTTTCTATAATTTTCTTACAAAAAATAGTGTTTACGTTCAAAAAAGCTTTATAGTTTAGTTTTTACGGAAATGGCTTATTTTCGTTCCAAAGTTGGGCTGTTTCATAACCAAAGGTTGACATTTGACCCAAAGAAATGTATTTTCTATAATTTTTTTACAAAAACTAGTGTTTACGTTCAAAAAACCTTTATAGTTTAGATTTTACGGAAAAGGTTTATTTTCGTTCCAAAGCTGGGCTTTTTCATAACCAAAGGTTCACATTAGGTTCACATTTGACCCAGCGAAATGTATTTTCTATAATTTTCTTACAAAAACTAGTGTTTACGGTAAAAAAAAAAGCTTTATAGTTTAGTTTTTACGGAGATGGCTTATTTTCGTTCCAAAGCTGGGCTTTTTTCTAACCAAAGGTTCAAATTTGACCCAGCGAAATGTATTTTCTATAATTTTCTTAAAGAAACTAAAGGTTACGGTCAAAAACCTTTATTAGCTCAGATTTTATAGGAATAGTTTTATTTTTCGATCCGAAAATAGACTAAAGTTTCAGATTTGAACCAGAGAATTGTATTCTCCATAATTTTCTTACATCTTTGGAAATCATTAACGATAACAAACATGTTTTCGACCAGATGAGTTTTTGAAAGCCCATTCAGCATGGCGTGCGCTATTTTTTTATATCATAAACCCTTTAGAGGCCAATTTGATCAACTTGGAGAAAGTTCAAATAGAATCGTTAGTGATATTGATATTAGTGCGTAAACTACAAACTGACAAAAAAATATCCAGAACTTCTTTTCTTATAGCCTTGACTTTGAAGACATTTCTTCATCTTAATTGGCTTTAGAAATATCATGCAAAATAAAACTAGTGAAATAATTTAGGTGGTAAAATAAATTTAATTTTTTTTTAATGCAGTAGTTTTTTAGTAAGGACACTCGATATCCTAAAAGTGTCTGATTAAAACTTTTACCTTGAGGGATCGATGTTGTTAGCAGAATTTCAAAAGGATCATTTATGAGTGCTGGCGTATCTGATGAAATAATTTAGGTAGTATGATAAATTTAATTAAATTTTTTTTAATACAGTAGTTTTTCAGTAAGGACATTCGATATCCTAAAAGTGTTTGATTCAAACTTTTACCTCAGGAATGGGATTGTCTTGAGGGGGGAATTTTCCATGGAAGAGGTGGAGGGTATTTTTACATGAAAACAACTTCAACTGTGCCCAGCCCCCGCGATCAGAAATTAAATTATAAAAAAATTTTCTTCAACTGAAAGTAAGGAGCAACATCAAAACTTAAAAACGGACAGAAAATAGAGGCTGTTTCAAAAGATTTAGGATTCATTAAGTTTTGTGTTCCCAGTCAAAAGCTATGAGTTTGAGAAAATTGCCTGATTATCGAAAAATGAAGAAACACCTTCCAAAAGTCGACAGGAATGGGATTGTCTTGAGGGAGGAATTTTCCATGGAAGAGGTGGAGGGTATTTTTACGTGAAAACAACTTCAACCGTGCTCAGTCCCCCCCCCACGATCAGAAATTAAATTATGAAAAAAGTTTCTTCAACTGAAAGTAAGGAGCAACATCAAAACTTAAAAACGGACAGAAAATAGAGGCTGTTTCCAAAAGATTTAGGATTCATTAACTATAGTGTTGCCAGTCAAAAGCTATGAGTTTGAGAAAATTGACTGATTATCGGAAAATGAAGAAACACCCTCCAAAAGTCGACAGGAATGGGATTTTCTTGAGGGGGGAATTTTCCATGGAAGAGGTGGAGAGTATTTTTACGTGAAAACAACTTCAACCATGCACAGCCCCCTGCAATTAGAAATTAAATTATAAAAAAAAGTTTATTCAATTGAAAGTAACAAGCAACATCAAAACTTAAAAAACCTACCAAAAGTCGAAAGGACTGGGATTGTCTTGAGGGGGGAATTTTCCATGGAAGAGGTGGAGGGTATTTTTACGTGAAAACAACTTCAACCGTGCCCAGCCCCCCGTGATCAGAAATTAAATTTTAAAAAAAAAGTTTCTTCAACTGAAAGTAAGGAGCAATATCACAACATAAAAACGAAGACAAAATAGAGGCTGTTTCCAAAAGATTTAGGATTCATTAACATTTTCAACTTTTTTTTTTGTTTTTGTACATATCTTAAAATGTCAAAATATGCTTACGGTTCTAACAATTGTGCTCTATGATTGGTCAGAGACACGATGTGGCTATCCAACTGGTATTCTATGACCGGTTATCGACCCTAGCTAGTCTATTGCATGTATTAAATCAGTAGTTTTTACGCAGTGGAAGGATAAACACATAAGTCATATCTTTAAAAAAAAGTGAAGATGGAACATTTTAATAGAGCGTGTTCACATAACAAGGTTATTGTAGCATTGAATGCCGACAAGGAGAAGTATTTAAACTATGAAACAAGTACAAGTGGTAGCACTATTGGAAATGTATGCATGCATTGTCATGACAGTAAGGAATTAAATTTCTTTGGAATACCGAAAAAATTCAACTCTTATGATGGTGGTTATGCGAGATTGAGATCTCTAGAGATGATTGCACTCAAAGAGAATGCTAACATAAAAATAATTGTTGATGATAGAGGACAACTCCTTTCTACTGCTGCAGGTAACGCATTACCTACGGATACACTCAATCATCAGCTTTCGGGTATTATCATTCAACGGAAGGCTAATAAAAGAAAGGCTTACTCTGCTACTAACATCGTAACCAGTATCTTGTTTACTTGCCAAAACGGTTACCTGTGAAGAAATAGTTTTTCGATCGACAGTGATATTGCCAGAAATATAAAAATAGCATTTTAAAAAAATATCACTACGGAATATATAGATGAAACAATGAAAAACAAAGCACCAGCAAACGTTACTGGCATTGATCAAACAGTCAATAAATCAAATAACACAAAAGACGAAAAGCATATTGGGCCTGCTCATGAGACACCAGTAAAAATTGTGTATGATTCAAAATGGAATATTGATTATTCTACTGATTACGAACTAAGAAAAGACAATAACTACAATATCAAGAGAGAATATGGTGAACTATTTTATGGAACAGATTCAAAATGTCCAAAGTTAAGCATTGATACTAATAATGTATCATAATATATTTTTGTATTAATATTCTACATAGCATTATTTCATTAAAAATATTACATTGTTATGTGTTCATTATTTTTTAGAGTAAGCTAGCATATCAAGCGTTTAGAATGTCCATTAAAACATCAGAGATCTAAGAAAAGGAATCTGCGTACATCTATTGTCAGACACACTATTTCCGTAAAATCTGAGCTATTAAGGGTTTTTGACCGTAAACTCTAGTTTTTTGTAAGAAAATTATGGAAAATACAATTCTCTGGTTCAAATGTGAAACTTAAGTCTATTTCTTGGATCGAAAAATAAAACTATTTCCTTAAAATCTGAGCTAATAATATGCAAAGTCGACGTAGCTCTATTTAATATTTTAAGGTTAATTTAGACGAGGATACGTGTGCGCACGTAACCTCGTCTAAACTAACCTTAAAAAATGAAATAAAGCTATGTCGACTTTGCATATTTTATTCAACATATCTGACTATTGATGCAGAAAAAGCATAGAGTTTGTTACTTACTTACTTACATTTTTTTTTCATAATTTCTTGAATTAAATTTCTGTATTGTGCATCCAAATGGGGAATTCAAGAAAGAATTTGTTACTTACTTGCGATTTTTTCATAATTTCTTGAATAAAGTATCTGTATTGTGTATCCAAGGGGTGACTTCAAGAAAGAGTGTGTTACTAACTTACAAATATTTTCATATTTTCTTGAATGAAATGTCTTCTTTGTGTATCCAAGAGGTGAATTCAAGAAATAGTTTTTTACTTACTTACTTACTTACCTACTTACAATTTTTTCATAATGACATAATGACATATCCAACAACGGATGTTGATAAAGAATTTATTCATTCTGATACCTAGATTTTGTCAATGTTACCTCATGTGTCTGACAATAGATGTATGCAAATTCCTTTTCTCAAATCTCCGATGTTTTAATATACATTCTAAACTGTTGATATGCTAGCTTACTCTAAAAATAATATACACATAACAATGTAATGCATAATATATTTTTAATGAAATAATGCTATGTAGAATATTAATACAAAATTATATTATGACACATAGTCATACACACATTAACTCTTAAACATCCAGAAACGATGGTCCCATGATATAGAATAGTTTTTACCATGTCTAATTCATTTATCACAATCATGTAAGTCCTTAGGTATCTGGTGGGCGAAGAACCTGACCTCGTCTTGAGGATGATGATAAACCCCCTCAAATTTAGGACACTTAAATTCTTCTAGATTGAAAAGTGGAATCCTAGGGTCACATTTTTGAATTAAAACTTTATCTGTAGGTACATTACCCTTTACATAGAGTGCTTCAACCCCGAAAAAGCTGCAAATTTCATTGGCTTCCTCCTGGACATTTCTAAGTTCCTGACCACTATTATTACGTGGTGTAATCACTCTATCGTAGAATCTCAGTCTGTTTATACGATGTAATGTAGTACTCCACAAGCTTTTATCATACTCATACATGTTGTAGTTCACTATCCAATGATAACAGTCGATTTCTTCGAGTTCCATTGGCAATAATAAATATGCACATTCAAATATAACTCCACAAGATGATTTTTTCAAAGCGATAAATTCTGTGTCATAGAGTCCTATCATCTTGGAAGCTATTAATGTAGTTGTTAAGAAGAGAAATACATCATCAAACTTTTATACCTTCGCTCAAGGTCAAATGGAGTTATGGCTAGGAGGATGACTCCTAAAAACATCTGAATTCATTTTGGGGAGGAGTCATAAAACCCTTAGGATTCATTGCGGGGAGGAGTCATAGAACTCTCGGTATCTCTTGCATGCAAATGAAGTCTGGAAATTACATTTTTTTTTATAATTTCTGTATTGTGTATCCAAGAGGTGAATTCAAGAAAGATATTTTGTCATTTTAAGATATGTACAAAAGAAAAAGGATAAAAAATAAATAAAGTTGAATAATTTCGAAGTTTAAAAAAATAGTTTGTTTTATGAAAAAAAAATTTATTGAATTAGAACCATCAGTCCTCATCATTATGAGTATCCAAAACTGGACTTAAGTTTCACATTTGAACTAGAGGATTGTATTTTCCATAATTTTCTTAAAAGAAACTAGAGTTTACGGTCAAAAAACCCTTATTAGCTCAGATTTTAAGGAAATAGTTTTTTTTTGATCCAAAAATAGACTTAAATTTCACATTTGAACCAGAGAATTGTATTTTCCATAATTTTCTTACAAAAAACTAGAGTTTACGGTCAAAAACCCTTAATAGCTCAGATTTTACGGAAATAGTGTGTCTGACAATAGATGTACGCAAATTCCTTTTCTTACATCTCTGATGTTTTATGATTTTTTACGTGATATTAAAATATTTTGACATTGAACTTTTCTTGATTTTTCAAAGTTCATTTGGAATTTCTTTTGTTGAAATGCAAGAGTTGGAATATTTCAGTAGTGTTTTGTTATGGTTTACCTTGTCACACTTACATTTTCTTGATTTTTCAAAGTTCATTTTGGATTTTTTTCGTTGAAATGCAAGAGTTGGAATATTTCAGTAGTGTTTTATCGTGGTTTACCTTGTCACACTTACATTCTCTTGATTTTTCAAAGTTCATTTTGGATTTTTTTCGTTGAAATGCAAGATTTGGAATATTTCAGTAGTGTTTTGTTATGGTTTACCTTGTCACAGTTACATTCTATTGATTTTTCAAAGTTTGTTTTTGGATTTCTTTCGTTGAAATGCAAGAGTTGGAATATTTCAGTAGTGTTTTGTTATGCTTTACCTTGTCACACTTATATTCTCTTGATTTTTCAAAGTTTATTTTGGATTTATTCCATTGAAATGCAAGAGTTGGAATATTTCAGTAGTGGTTTGTTGTGCTTTATCTTGTCAAAGTTACATTCTCTTGATTATTCAAAGTTCATTTTGGATTTCTTTCGTTGAAATGCAAGGGTTGGAATATTTCAGTAGTGTTTTGTTGTGCTTTTCCTTGACAAAGTTACATTCACTTGATTTTTCAAAGTTCTTTTTGGATTTTTTCGTTGAAATGCAAGAGTTGGAATATTTCAGTAGTGTTTTGTCGTGGTTTACCTTGTCACAGTTACTTTCTCTTGATTTTTCAAAGTTCATTTTGGATTTCTTTCGTTGAAATGCAAGAGTTGGATTTTTTTCAATAGTGTTTTGTTATGGTTAACCTTGTCACAGTTACATTCTATTGATTTTTCAAAGTTCGTTTTTGGATTTCTTTCGTTGAAATGCAAGAGTTGGAATATTTCAGTAGTGTTTTGTTATGGTTTACCTTGTCACACTTATATTCTCTTGATTTTTCAAAGTTCATTTTGGATTTCTTTCATTGAAAAGCAAGAGTTGGAATATTTCAGTAGTGGTTTGTTGTGCTTTTCCTTGTCACAGTTACATTCTCTTGATTTTTCAAAGTTCATTTTGGATTTCTTTCGTTGAAAAGCAAGAGTTGGAATAATTCAGTAGTGTTTTGTTGTGCTTTACATTGTCATAATTACATTCTCTTGATTTTTCAAAGTTCATTTTGGATTTCTTTCGTTGAAATGCAAGGGTTGGAATATTTCAGTAGTGTTTTGTTGTGCTTTTCCTTGACACAGTTACATTCGCTTGATTTTTCAAAGTTAATTTTGGATTTCTTTCGTTGAAAAGCAAGAGTTGGAATATTTTAGTAGTGTTTCGTCATGGTTTACCTTGTCACACTTACATTCTCTTGATTTTTCAAAGTTCATTTTGGATTTCTTTTGTTGAAATGCAAGAGTTGGAATATTTCAGAAGGGTTTTGTCATGGTTTACCTTGTCACACTTACATTTTCTTCCTTTTTCAAAGTTCATTTTGGATTTCTTTCGTTGATATGCAAGATTTGGAATATTTCAGTAGTGTTTTGTTGTGGATTACCTTGTCACACTTACATACTCTTGATTTTTCAAAGTTCATTTTGGATTTATTTCGTTGAAATGCAAGAGTTGGAATGTTTCAGAAGTGTTTTGTTGTGCTTTACCTTGTCACAGTTACATTCTCGTGATTTTTTAAAGTTCATTTTGGATTACTTTCGTTGAAACACAAGAGTTGGAATATTTCAGTAGTGTTTTGTCGTGATTTACCTTGTCACAATTACATTCTTTTGATTTTTTAAAGTTCATTTGGAATTTATTTCGTTGAAATGCAAGAGTTGGAATATTTCAGTAGTGTTTTGTTATGGTTTACCTTGTCACAGTTACATTCTCTCGATTTTTCAAAGTTGATTTTGGATTTCTTTCGTTGAAATGCAAGAGTTGGAATTTTTCAGTAGTGTTTTGTTATGGTTTACCATGTCACACTTACATTCTCTTGATTTTTCAAAGTTCATTTTGGATTTCTTTCGTTGAAATGCGAGAGTTGGAATATTTCAGTAGTGTTTTGTTATGGTTTACCTTGTCACAGTTACATTTTCTTGAATTTTCAAAGTTAATTTTGGAATTTTTTTTGTTGAAATGCAAGAGTTGGAATATTTCAGTAGTGTTTTATCGTGGTTTACCTTGTCACTCTTACATTCTCTTGATTTTTCAACGTTCATTTTGGATTTCTTTCGTTGAAATGCAAGAGTTGGACAATTTCAGTAGTGTTTTGTCATGGTTTACCTTGTCACACTTACATTCTCTTGATTTTTCAAAGTTCATTTTGGATTTCTTTCGTTGAAATGCAAGAGTTGGAATATTTCAGTAGTGTTTTGTTATGGTTTACCTTATCACAGTTACATTATATTTATTTTTAAAGTTCATTTTTGGATTTCTTTCGTTGAAATGCAAGAGTTGGAATACTTCAGTAGTGTTTTGTTATAGTTTACCTTGTCACAGTTACATTCTCTTGAGTTTTCAAAGTTCATTTTGGATTACTTTCGTTGAAATTCAAGACTTTGATTATTTCATTAGTATTTTCTCTTTTTTTACCTAGAGATACTTACATTCTCTTGATTTTTAAAATTTCGTTTTTGATTTCTTTCATTGAAATGCAAGAGTTGGTATATCTCAGTAGTGGTTTGTTGTGCTTTACCTTGTCAAAGTTACATTCTCTTGATTTTTCAAAGTTCATTTTGGATTTCATTCGTTGAAATGCACGAGTTGGAATATTTCAGTAGTGTTTTGTTGTGCTTTATCTTGTCACTGTTACATTCTCTTGATTTTTCAAAGAACATTTTGGATTTCTTTCGTTGAAATTCAAGATTTGGAATATTTCAGTAGTGTTTCGTCGTGGTTTACCTTGTCACAATTACATTCTCTTGATTTTTCAAAGTTAATTTTGGATTTCATTCATTAAAATGCAAGAGTTGGAATATTTCAGTAGTGTTTTGTTATGGTTTACCTTGTCACACTTATATTCTCTTGATTTTTCAAAGTTCATTTTGGATTTATTTCATTGAAATGCAAGAGTTGGAATATTTCAGTAGTGTTTTGTTGTGCTTTTTCTTGTCAAAGTTACATTCTCTTGATTTTTCAAAGTTCATTTTGGATTTCATTCGTTGAAATGCAAGAGTTGGAATAATTCAGTAGTGTTTTGTTGTGCTTTACCTTGTCACAGTTACATTCGCTTGATTTTTCAAAGTTCATTTTGGATTTCTTTCGTTGAAATGCAAGGGTTGGAATATTTCAGTAGTGTTTTGTTGTGCTTTTCCTTGACACAGTTACATTCGCTTGATTTTTCAAAGTTAATTTTGGATTTCTTTCGTTGAAAAGCAAGAGTTGGAATATTTTAGTAGTGTTTTGTCATGGTTTACCTTGTCACACTTACATTCTCTTGATTTTTCAAAGTTCATTTTGGATTTCTTTTGTTGAAATGCAAGAGTTGGAATATTTCAGAAGGGTTTTGTCATGGTTTACCTTGTCACACTTACATTTTCTTCCTTTTTCAAAGTTCATTTTGGATTTCTTTCGTTGATATGCAAGATTTGGAATATTTCAGTAGTGTTTTGTTGTGGATTACCTTGTCACACTTACATTCTCTTGATTTTTCAAAGTTCATTTTGGATTTCTTTCGTTGAAATGCAAGAGTTGGAATGTTTCAGAAGTGTTTTGTTGTGCTTTACCTTGTCACAGTTACATTCTCGTGATTTTTTAAAGTTCATTTTGGATTACTTTCGTTGAAATGCAAGAGTTGGAATATTTCAGTAGTGTTTTGTCGTGGTTTACCTTGTCACAGTTACATTCTCTAGATTTTTTAAAGTTCATTTTGGAATTTATTTCGTTGAAATGTAAGAGTTGGAATATTTCAGTAGTGTTTTGTACTTGATTACCTTGTCATAGTTACCTTCTCTTGATTTTTCAAAGTTCATTTTGTATTTATTTAATTGAAATTCCAGAGTTGAATATTTCAGTAGTGTTTTGTTATGGTTTACCATGTCACACTTACATTCTCTTGATTTTTCAAAGTTCATTTTGGATTTCTTTCGTTGAAATGCGAGAGTTGGAATATTTCAGTAGTGTTTTGTTATGGTTTACCTTGTCACAGTTACATTTTCTTGAATTTTCAAAGTTAATTTTGGAATTTTTTTTGTTGAAATGCAAGAGTTGGAATATTTCAGTAGTGTTTTATCGTGGTTTACCTTGTCACTCTTACATTCTCTTGATTTTTCAACGTTCATTTTGGATTTCTTTCGTTGAAATGCAAGAGTTGGACAATTTCAGTAGTGTTTTGTTATGGTTTACCTTGTCACAGTTACATTCTCTTGATTTTTCAAAGTTCATTTTGAATTTCTTTCGTTGAAATGCAAGAGTTGGAATATTTCAGTAGTGTTTTGTTATGGTTTACCTTGTCACAGTTACATTATCTTGATTTTTAAAGTTCATTTTTGGATTTCTTTCGTTGAAATGCAAGAGTTGGAATACTTCAGTAGTGTTTTGCTATAGTTTACCTTGTCACAGTTACATTCTCTTGATTTTTCAAAGTTCTTTTTGGATTTCTTTCGTTGAAATGCAAGAGTTGGAATATTTCAATAGTGTTTTATCGTGGTTTACCTTGTCACAGTTACATTCTCTTGATTTTTCAAAGTTCATTTAGGATTTCTATCATTGAAATGCAAAAGTTGGTATATCTCAGTAGTGGTTTGTTGTGCTTTACCTTGTCAAAGTTACATTCTCTTGATTTTTCAAAGTTCATTTTGGATTTCATTCGTTGAAATGCATGAGTTGGAATATTTCAGTAGTGTTTTGTTGTGCTTTACCTTGTCACTGTTACATTCTCTTGATTTTTCAAAGAACATTTTGGATTTCTTTCGTTGAAATGCAAGATTTGGAATATTTCAGTAGTGTTTAGTCGTGGTTTACCTTGTCACATTTACATTCTCTTGATTTTTCAAAGTTCATTTTGGATTTCCTTCATTAAAATGCAAGAGTTGGAATATTTCAGTAGTTTTTTGTAGTGCTTTACCTTATCACAGTTACATTCTCTTGATTTTTCAAAGTTCATTTTGGATTTTTTTCGTTGAAATGCAAGAGTTGGAATATTTCAGTAGTGTTTTGTCGTGGTTTACCTTGTCACAGTTAAATTCTCTTGATTTTTCAAAGTTCATTTTGGATTTCTTTCGTTGAAATGCAAGAGTTGGATTTTTTTCAATAGTGTTTTGTTATGGTTAACCTTGTCACAGTTACATTCTATTGATTTTTCAAAGTTCGTTTTTGGATTTCTTTCGTTGAAATGCAAGAGTTGGAATATTTCAGAAGGGTTGTATCGTGGTTTACCTTGTCACACTTACATTTTCTTCCTTTTTCAAACTTCATTTTGGATTTCTTTCGTTGATATGCAAGATTTGGAATATTTCACTAGTGTTTTGTTGTGATTTACCTTGTCACAGTTACATTCTCTTGATTTTTCAAAGTTCATTTGGAATTTCTTTCGTTGAAATGCAAGAGTTGGAACATTTCATTAGTGTTTTGTTATGGTTTGCCTTGTCACAGTTACATTCTATTGATTTTTCAAAGTTCATTTTTGGCTTTCTTTCGTTGAAATGCAAGAGTTGAAATATTTCAGTAGTGTTTTGTCTTGGTTTACCTTGTCACTCTTACATTCTCTTGATTTTTCAAAGTTCATTTTGGATTTCTTTCGTTGAAAAGCAAGAGTTGGAATATTTCAGTAGTGTTTTGTCGTAGTTTACCTTGTCACATTTACATTCTCTTAATTTTTCAAAGTTCATTTTGGATTTCTCTCAGTGAAATGCAAGAGTTGGAATATTTCAGTAGTGTTTCGTCGTGGTTTACCTTGTCACAATTATATTCTCTTGATTTTTCAAAGTTCATTTTCGATTTCTTTCATTGAAATGCAAGAGTTGGAATATTTCAGTAGTTTTTTGTAGTGCTTTACCTTCTCACGGTTACATTCTCTTGATTTTCCAAAGTTCATTTTGGATTTCTTTCGTTGAAATTCAAGAGTTGGAATATTTCAGTAGTGTTTTGTGGTCGTTACCTTGTCACGGTTACATTCTCTTGATTTTCCATTGTTCATTTTGGAGTTCTTTCGTTGAAATGCAAGAGTTGGAATATTTCATTAGTGTTTTGTTATGCTTTACCTTGTTAGAGTTACATTCTCTTGATTTTTCAAAGTTCATTTTTAATTTATTTCATTGAAATGCAAGAGGTGGACTATTTCAGTAGTGTTTTGTTATGGTTTACCTTGTCACAGTTACATTCTCTTGATTTTTCAAAGTTTGGTTTTGGATTTCTTTCGTTGAAATGAAAGAGTTGGAATATTTCAGTAGTGTTTTGTTATGGTTTACCTAGTCAAACTTATATTTTCTTGATTTTTCAAAGTTCATTTTGGATGTATTTCATTGAAATGCAAGAGTTGGAATATTTCAGTAGTGGTTTGTTGTGCTTTACCTTGTCAAAGTTACATTCTCTTGATTTTTCAAAGTACATTTTGGATTTCTTTCGTTGAAATGCAAGAGTTGGAATATTTCAGTAGTGTTTTGTTGTGCTTTACCTTGTCACAGTTACATTCTCTTGATTTTTCAAAGTTCATTTTGGATTTCTTTCGTTGAAATGCATGAGTTGGAATATTTCAGTAGTGTTTTGTTGTTCTTTACCTTTTCAATATTACATTCTCTAGATTTTACAAAGTTCATTTTGGTTTTCTTTCATTGAAATGCAAGAGTTGGAACATTTTAGTAATGTTTTGTCGTGGTTTACCTTGTCACACTTACATTCTCTTGATTTTTCAAAGTTCATTTTGGATTTCTTTCGTTGATATGCAAGATTTGGAATATTTCAGTAGTGTTTTGTTGTGGTTTACCTTGTCACACTTACATTCTCTTGATTTTTCAAAGTCCATTTTGGATTTCTTTCGTTGAAATGCAAGAGTTGGAATATTTCAGTAGTGTTTTGTCGTGATTTACCTTGTCACACTTATATTCTCTTGATTTTTCAAAGTTCATTTTGGATTTTTCGATGAAATGCAAGAGTTGGAATATTTCAGTAGTGTTTTGTTGTGGTTTACCTTGTCACAGTTACATTCTCTTGATTTTTCCCAGTTCATTTGGAATTTCTTTTGTTGAAATGCAAGAGTTGGAATATTTCAGTAGTCTTTTGTCGTGGTTTACCTTGTCACACTTACATTCTCTTGATTTTTCAAAGTTCATTTTGGATTTCTTTCATTGAAATGCAAGAGTTGGAATATTTCAGTAGTGTTTCGTCGTGGTTTACCTTGTCACGATTACATTCTCTTGATTTTTCAAAGTTCATTTTGGATTTCTTTCATTGAAATGCAAGAGTTGGAATATTTCAGTAGTTTTTTGTAGTGCTTTACCTTATCAGAGTTACATTCTCTTGATTTTTCGAAGTTCATTTTGAATTTCTTTCGTTGAAATGCAAGAGTTGGAATATTTCAGTAGTGTTTTTTGGTGGTTACCTTGTCACGGTTACATTCTCTTGATTTTCCAAAGTTCATTTTGGATTTCTTTCGTTGAAATGCAAGAGTTGGAATATTTCAGTAGTGATTTGTTGTGGTTTACCTTGTCACAGTTAAATTCTCTTGATTTTTTAAAGTTCATTTTTGATTTCTGTCGTTGAAATGCAAGAGTTGGAATATTTCAGTAGTGTTTTGTTATGGTTTACCTTGTCACATTTAGATTCTCTTGATTTTTCGAAGTTCGTTTTTGGATTTCTTTCGTTGAAATGCAAGAGTTGGAATATTTCAGTAGTGTTTTGTTATGGTTTACCTTGTCACACTTAAATTCTCTTGATTTTTCAAAGTTCATTTTGGATTTCTTTCGTTGAAATGCAAGAGTTGGAATATTTCAGTAGTGTTTTGTTGTGCTTTACCTTGTCACAGTTACATTCGCTAGATTTTTCAAAGTTCATTTTGGATTTCTTTCGTTTAAATGCAAGAGTTGGAATATTTCAGTAGTGTTTTTTTGTGTTTTACATTGTCACTGTTACATTCTGTTGATTTTTCAAAGTTCATTTTGGATTTTTATCGTTGAAATGCAAGAGTTGGAATATTTCAGTAGTGTTTTTTCGTGGTTTACCTTGTCACTATTACATTCTCTAGATTTTAAATAGATCATTTTGGATTTCTTTCGTTGAAATGCAAGAGTTGGAATATTTTAGTAATGTTTTGTCGTGGTTTACCTTGTCACACTTACATTCTCTTGATCTTTCAAAGTTCATTTTGGATTTCATTTGTTGAAGTGCAAGAGTTGGAATATTTCAGAAGGGTTGTATCGTGGTTTACCTTGTGACACTTACATTTTCTTCTTTTTTCAAAGTTCATTTTGGATTTCTTTCGTTGATATGCAAGATTTGGAATATTTCACTAGTGTTTTGTTGTGGTTTACCTTGTCACAGTTAAATTCTCTTGATTTTTCAAAGTTCATTTTGGATTTCTTTCGTTGAAATGCAAGAATTGGAATATTTCAGTAGTGTTTTGTCGTGATTTACCGTGTCACAGTTACATTCTCTTGATTTTTCAAAGTTCATTTGGAATTTCTTTCGTTGAAATGCAAGAGTTGGAACATTTCAGTAGTGTTTTGTTATGGTTTGCCTTGTCACAGTTACATTCTATTGATTTTTCAAAGTTCATTTTTGGCTTTCTTTCGTTGAAATGCAAGAGTTGGAATATTTCAGTAGTGTTTTGTCGTGGTTTACCTTGTCACACTTACATTCTCTTGATTTTTCAAAGTTCATTTTGGATTTCTTTCGTTGAAAAGTAAGAGTTGGAATATTTCAGTGGTGTTTTGTCGTGGTTTACCTTGTCATAGTTACATTCTCATGATTTTCCAAAGTTCATTTTGGATTTCTTTCATTGAAATGCAAAAGTTGGTATATCTCAGTAGTGGTTTGTTGTGCTTTACCTTGTCAAAGTTACATTCTCTTGATTTTTCAAAGTTCATTTTGGATTTCATTCGTTGAAATGCATGAGTTGGAACATTTCAGTAGTGTTTTGTTGTGCTTTACCTTGTCACTGTTACATTCTCTTGATTTTTCAAAGAACATTTTGGATTTCTTTCGTTGAAATGCAAGATTTGGAATATTTCAGTAGTGTTTCGTCGTGGTTTACCTTGTCACAATTACATTCTCTTGAATTTTCAAAGTTCATTTTGGATTTCCTTCATTAAAATGCAAGAGTTGGAATATTTCAGTAGTTTTTTGTAGTGCTTTACCTTGTCACAGTTACATTCTCTTGATTTTTCAAAGTTCATTTTGGATTTCTTTCCTTGAAATGCAAGAGTTGGAATATTTCAGTAGTGTTTTGTCGTGGTTTACCTTGTCAAACTTACATTCTCTTGATTTTTCAAAGTTCATTTTGGATTTATTTCGTTGAAATGCAAGAGTTGGATTTTTTTCAATAGTGTTTTGTTATGGTTAACCTTGTCACAGTTACATTCTATTGATTTTTCAAAGTTCGTTTTTGGATTTCTTTCGTTGAAATGCAAGAGTTGGAATATTTCAGTATTGTTTTTTCGTGGTTTACATTTTCACACTTACATTCTCTTGATTTTTAAAAGTTCATTTTGGATTTCTTTCGTTGAAATGCAAGAGTTGGAATATTTCACTAGTGTATTGTCATGGTTTACCTTGTCACAGTCACCTTCTTTTGATTTTTCTAATTTCAGTTTGAATTTCTTTCGTTGAAATGCAAGAGTTGGAATATTTCAGTAGTGTTTTGTCATAGTTTACCTTGTCACAGTTACATTTTTTGATTTTTAAAGTTCATTTTTGGATTTCTTTCGTTGAAATGCAAGAGTTGGAATACTTCAGTAGTGTTTTGCTATGGTTTACCTTGTCAAACTTACATTCTCTTGATTTTTCAAAGTTCATTTGGAATTTCTTTCGTTGAAATGCAAGAGTTGGAATATTTCAGTAGCGTTTTGTTGTGGTTTACCTTGTGACAGTTACATTCTCTTGATTTTTCAAACTTCACTTTGGACTTCTTTCGTTGAAATGCAAGAGTTGGAATATTTCGGTAGTGTTTTGTCGTGGTTTACCTTGTCACAGTTACATTCTCTTGATTTTTCAAAGTTCATTTTGGATTTCTTTCCTTGAAATGCAAGAGTTAAAATATTTCAGTAGTGTTTCGTCGTGGTTTACCTTGTCACAATTACATTCTCTTGATTTTTCAAAGTTCATTTTGGATTTCCTTCATTGAATTGCAAGAGTTGGAATATTTCAGTAGTGTTTTGTAGTGCTTTACCTTATCACAGTTACATTCTCTTGATTTTTCAAAGTTCATTTTGGATTTTTTCGTTGAAATGCAAGAGTTGGAATATTTCAGTAGTGTTTTGTCGTGGTTTACCTTGTCACAATTACATTCTCTTGATTTTTCAAAGTTCAGTTTGGATTTCCTTCATTAAAATTCAAGAGTTGGAATATTTCAGTAGTTTTTTGTAGTGCTTTACCTTATCACAGTTACATTCTCTTGATTTTTCAAAGTTCATTTTGGATGTCTTTCGTTGAAATGCAAGAGTTGGAATATTTCAGTAGTGTTTTGTTGTGTTTTACCTTGTCACAGTTAAATTCTCTTGATTTTTCAAAGTTCATTTTGGATTTCTTTCATTGAAATGCAAGAGTTGGAATATTTCAGAATTGTTTTGTCTTGATTTACCTTGTCACAGTTACATTCTCTTGATTTTTCAAAGTTCATTTGGAATTTCTTTCGTTGAAATGCAAGAGTTGGAACATTTCAGTAGTGTTTTGTTATGGTTTGCCTTGTCACAGTTACATTCTATTGATTTTTCAAAGTTCATTTTTGGCTTTCTTTCGTTGAAATGCAAGAGTTGAAATATTTCAGTAGTGTTTTGTCTTGGTTTACCTTGTCACACTTACATTCTCTTGATTTTTCAAAGTTCATTTTGGATTTCTTTCGTTGAAAAGTAAGAGTTGGAATATTTCAGTAGTGTTTTGTCGTGGTTTACCTTGTCATAGTTACATTCTCTTGATTTTCCAAAGTTCATTTTGGATTTCTTTCATTGAAATGCAAAAGTTGGTATATCTCAGTAGTGGTTTGTTGTGCTTTACCTTGTCAAAGTTACATTCTCTTGATTTTTCAAAGTTCATTTTGGATTTCATTCGTTGAAATGCATGAGTTGGAATATTTCAGTAGTGTTTTGTTGTGCTTTATCTTGTCACTGTTACATTCTCTTGATTTTTCAAAGAACATTTTGGATTTCTTTCGTTGAAATGCAAGATTTGGAATATTTCAGTAGTGTTTAGTCGTGGTTTACCTTGTCACAATTAAATTCTCTTGATTTTTCAAAGTTCATTTTGGATTTCCTTCATTAAAATGCAAGAGTTGGAATATTTCAGTAGTTTTTTGTAGTGCTTTACCTTATCACAGTTACATTCTCTTGATTTTTCAAAGTTCATTTCGGATTTTTTTCGTTGAAATGCAAGAGTTGGAATATTTCAGTAGTGTTTTGTCGTGGTTTACCTTGACAAACTTACATTCACTTGATTTTTCAAAGTTCATTTTGGATTTCTTTCGTTGAAATGCAAGAGTTGGATCTTTTTCTATAGTGTTTTGTTATGGTTAACCTTGTCACAGTTACATTCTATTGATTTTTCAAAGTTCGTTTTTGGATTTCTTTCGTTGAAATGCAAGAGTTGGAATATTTCAGTAGTGTTTTATCGTGGTTTACCTTATCACTCTTACATTCTCTTGATTTTTCAAAGTTCATTTTGGATTTCTTTCGTTGAAATGCAAGAGTTGGAAAATTTCAGTAGTGTTTTGTCATGGTTTACCTTGTCACAGTTACCTTCTCTTGATTTTTAAAAGTTCATTTTGGATTTCTTTCGTTGAAATGCAAGAGTTGGAATATTTAATTAGTGTTTTTTTATGGTTTACCTTGTCAAAGTTACATTATCTTGATTTTTAAAATTCATTTTTGGATTTCTTTCGTTGAAATGCAAGAGTTGGAATAATTCAGTAGTGTTTTGTTATGGTTTACCTTGTCAAACTTACATTCTCTTGATTTTTCAAAGTTCATTTGGAATTTCTTTCGTTGAAATGCAAGAGTTGGAATATTTCAGTAGCGTTTTGTTGTGGTTTACCTTGTGACAGTTACATTCTCTTGATTTTTCAAACTTCACTTTGGACTTCTTTCGTTGAAATGCAAGAGTTGGAATATTTCGGTAGTGTTTTGTCGTGGTTTACCTTGTCACAGTTACATTCTATTGATTTTTCAAAGTTTATTGTGGATTTCTTTCGTTGAAATGCAAGAATTAAAATATTTCAGTAGTGTTTCGTCGTGGTTTAAATTGTCGCAATTACATTCTCTTGATTTTTTGAAGTTCATTTTGGATTTCATTCACTGAATTGCAAGAGTTGGAATATTTCAGTAGTTTTTTGTAGTGCTTTACCTTATCACAGTTACATTCTCTTGATTTTTCAAAGTTCTTTTTGGATTTTTTCGTTGAAATGCAAGAGTTGGAATATTTCAGTAGTGTTTTGTCGTGGTTTACCTTGTCACAGTTACATTCTCTTGATTTTTCAAAGTTCATTTTGGATTTCCTTCATTTAAATGCAAGAGTTGGAATATTTCAGTAGTTTTTTGTAGTGCTTTACCTTATCACAGTTACATTCTCTTGATTTTTCAAAGTTCATTTTGGATGTTTTTCGTTGAAATGCAAGAGTTGGAATATTTCAGTAGTGTTTTGTCGTGGTTTACCTTGTCACAGTTAAATTCTCTTGATTTTTCAAAGTTCATTTTGAATTTCTTTCGTTGAAATGCAAGAGTTGGATCTTTTTCAATAGTGTTTTGTTATGGTTAACCTTGTCACAGTTACATTCTATTGATTTTTCAAAGTTCGTTTTTGGATTTCTTTCGTTGAAATGCAAGAGTTGGAATATTTCATTAGTGTTTTGTTGTGGTTTACCTTATCACTCTTACATTCTCTTGATTTTTCAAAGTTCATATTGGGTTTTTTTCTTTGAAATGCAAGAGTTAGAATATTTCACTAGTCCTGCGTTGTGCTTTACCTTGTCACAGTTACATTCTCTTGATTTGTAAATTTCATTTTGGAATTTCTTTCGTTGATATGCAAGAGTTAGAATATTTCAGTAGTGTTTTGTTGTGGTTTACCTTATCACAGTCACATTCTCTTGATTTTTCAAAGATCATTTTGGATTTCTTTCGTTGAAATGAAAGAGTTGGAATATTTCAGTAGTGTTTTGTTATGGTTTACCTTGTCACTGTTACATTCTCTTGATTTTTAAAGTTCATTTTTGGATTTCTTTCGTTGAAATGCATGATTTGAAATATTTCAGTAGTGTTTTGTTATAGTTTACCTTGTCGCAGTTACATTCTCCTGATTTTTCATAATTAATTTTGGATTACTTTCGTCGAAATGCCAAACGTGGACAAATTCATTAGTATTTTCTCTTGGTTAAGCGAGACATACTTATATTCTCTTTAATTTTAAAATTTCATTTTTGATTTCTTTCATTGAAATGCAAGAGTTGGTATATCTCAGTAGTGGTTTGTTGTGCTTTACCTTGTCAAAGTTACATTCTCTTGATTTTTCAAAGTTCATTTTGGATTTCATTCGTTGAAATGCATGAGTTGGAATATTTCAGTAGTGTTTTGTTGTGCTTTACCTTGTCACTGTTACATTCTCTTGATTTTTCAAAGTTCATTTTGGATTTCTTTCATTGAAATGCAAAAGTTGGTATATCTCAGTAGTGGTTTGTTGTGCTTTACCTTGTCACAGTTACATTCTCTTGATTTTTCAAAGTTCATTTTTGGATTTCTTTCGTTGAAATGCAAGATTTGGAATATTTCAGTATTGTTTTGTTGTGCTTTACGTTGTCACTGTTACATTCTCTAGATTTTTCAAAGTTCATTTTGGATTTCTTTCGTTGAAATGCAAGAGTTGGAATATTTCAGTAGTGTTTTGTTGTGCTTTACCTTGTCACTGTTACATTCTCTAGATTTTTCAAAGTTCATTTCGGATTTCTTTCGTTGAAATGCAAGATTTGGAATATTTCAGTAGTGTTTTGTTGTGCTTTACCTTGTCACTGTTACATTCTCTAGATTTTTCAAAGTTCATTTTGGATTTCTTTCGTTGAAATGCAAGAGTTGGAATATTTCAGTAGTGTTTTTTTTGTGGTTTACCTTGTCACAGTTACATTATCTTTATTTTTCAAAGTTCATTTGGATTTTTTCGTTGAAATGCAAGAGTTGGAATATTTTAGTAGTGTTTTGTTGTGTTTTAGATTGTCACAGTTACATTCTCTTGATTTTTCAAACTTCACTTTGGACTTCTTTCGTTGAAATGCAAGAGTTGGAATATTTCGGTAGTGTTTTGTCGTGGTTTACCTTGTCACAGTTACATTCTCTTGATTTTTCAAAGTTTATTGTGGATTTCTTTCGTTGAAATGCAAGAATTAAAATATTTCAGTAGTGTTTCGTCGTGGTTTACCTTGTCGCAATTACATTCTCTTGATTTTTCAAAGTTCAGTTTGGATTTCATTCATTGAAATGCAAGAGTTGGAATATTTCAGTAGTTTTTTGTAGTGCTTTACCTTATCACAGTTACATTCTCTTTATTTTTCAAAGTTCTTTTTGGATTTTTTCGTTGAAATGCAAGAGTTGGAATATTTCAGTAGTGTTTTGTCGTGGTTTACCTTTTCACAGTTACTTTCTCTTGATTTTTCAAAGTTCATTTTGGATTTCTTTCGTTGAAATGCAAGAGTTGGATTTTTTTCAATAGTGTTTTGTTATGGTTAACCTTGTCACAGTTACATTCTATTGATTTTTCAAAGTTCGTTTTTGGATTTCTTTCGTTGAAATGCAAGAGTTGGAATATTTCAGTAGTGTTTTGTTATGGTTTACCTTGTCACACTTATATTCTCTTGATTTTTCAAAGTTCATTTTGGATTTATTTCATTGAAATGCAAGAGTTGGAATATTTCAGTAGTGGTTTGTTGTGCTTTATCTTGTCAAAGTTAAATTCTCTTGATTTTTCAAAGTTCATTTTGGATTTCATTTGTTGAAATGCAAGAGTTGGAATATTTCAATAGTGTTTTGTTTTGGTTTACCTTGAAAGCGTTACATTCTCAAGACTTTTTAAAGTTCATTTCGGATTTCTTTCGTTGAAATGCAAGAGTTTGAATATTTTATTAGTGTTTTGTCGTGGTTTACCTAGTCAAACTTACATTCTCTTGATTTTTCATATTTCATTTTGTATTTCTTTAGTTGAAATGCAATAGTTTGAATATTTCAGAAGGGTTTTGTCGTGGTTTACCTTGTCACACTTACATTTTCTTCCTTTTTCAAAGTTCATTTTGGATTTCTTTCGTTGATATGCAAGATTTGGAATATTTCAGTAGTGTTTTGTTGTGGTTTACCTTGTCACACTTACATTCTCTTGATTTTTCAAAGTTCATTTGGGATTTCTTTCGTTGAAATGCAAGAGTTGGAATTTTTCAGTAGTGTTTTGTTGTGCTTTACCTTGTCACAGTTACATTCTCTTGATTTTTCAAAGTTCATTTTGGATTACTTTCGTTGAAATGCAAGAGTTGGAATATTTCAGTAGTGTTTTGTCGTGATTTACCTTGGCACAGTTACATTCTCTTGATTTTTCAAAGTTCATTTGGAATTTCTTTCGTTGAAATGCAAGAGTTGGAATATTTCAGTAGTGTTTTGTTATGGATTACCTTGTCACAGTTACATTCTCTTGATTTTTAAAACTTCATTTTGGATTTCTTTGGTTGAAATGCAAGAGTTGGAATATTTCAGTAGTGTTTTGTTATGGTTTACCTTGTTACACTTAAATTCTCTTGATTTTTCAAATTTCCTTTTGGATTTCTTTCGTTGAAATGCGAGAGTTGGAATATTTCAGTAGTGTTTTGTTATGGTTTACCTTGTCACAGTTACATTCTATTGATTTTTCAAAGTTCGGTTTTGGATTTCTTTCGTTGAAATGCAAGAGTTTGAATATTTCCGTAGTGTTTTGTTGTGCTTTACCTTGTCACAGTTACATTCGCTTGATTTTTCAAAGTTAATTTTGGATTTCTTTCGTTGAAATGCTAGAGTTGAAATATTTTTATAGTGTTTTGTCGTGGTTTACCTTGTCACACTTACATTCTCTTGATTTTCAAAGTTCATTTTGGATTTCTTTGGTTGAAATGCAAGAGTTGGAATATTTCAGAAGGGTTTTGTCGTGGTTTACCTTGTCACACTTACATTTTCTTCCTGTTTCAAAGTTCATTTTGGATTTCTTTCGTTGATATGCAAGATTTGGAATATTTCAGTAGTGTTTTGTCGTGGTTTACCTAGTCAAAGTTACATTCTCTTGATTTTGCAAAGTTGATATGGAGTTTATTTCTTAGAAATGTAAGAGTTGGAATATTTCAGTAGTGTTTTGTTGTGATTTACCTTGACACAGTTACATTCTCTTGATTTGTCAAAGTTCATTTTTGATTTCTTTCGTAGAAATGCAAGAGTCGGAATATTTAAGTAGTGTTTTGTCGTGGTTTACATTGTCACAGTTACATTCTCTTGATTTTTCAAAGTTCATTTTGAATTTCTTTTGTTGAAATGCAAGAGTTGGAATATTTCAGTAGTGTTTTGTTATGGTTTACCTTGTCACAGTTACATTCTCTTGATTTTTCAAAGTTCATTTTGGATTTCTTTCATTAAAATGCAAGAGTTGGAATGTTTCAGTAGTGTTTTGTTATGGTTTACTTTGTCACACTTACATTCTCTTGATTTTTCAAAGTTCATTTTGGATTTTTTTTGTTGAAATGCAAGAGTTGGAATATTTCAGTAGTGTTTTGTTATGGTTTACATTGTCACAGTTACATTCTCTTTATTTTTCAAACTTCATTTTGGATTTCTTTCATTGAAATGCAAGAGTTGGAATGTTTCAGTAGTGTTTTGTTATGGTTTACTTTGTCACACTTACATTCTCTTGATTTTTCAAAGTTCATTTTGGATTTTTTTTGTTGAAATGCAAGAGCTGGAATATTCCAGTAGTGTTTTATCGTGGTTTACCTTGTGACACTTACATTCTCTTGATTTTTCAACGTTCATTTTGGATTTTATTCGTTGAAATGCAAGAGTTGGAATATTTCAGTAGTGTTTTGTTATGGTTTACCTTGTCACAGTTACATTCTATTGATTTTTCAAAGTTTGTTTTTGGATTTCTTTCGTTGAAATGCAAGAGTTGGAATATTTCAGTAGTGTTTTGTTATGCTTTACCTTGTCAAACTTATATTCTCTTGATTTTTCAAAGTTTATTTTGGATTTATTCCATTGAAATACAAGAGTTGGAATATTTCAGTAGTGGTTTGTTGTGCTTTATCTTGTCAAAGTTACATTCTCTTGATTATTCAAAGTTCATTTTGGATTTCTTTCGTTGAAATGCAAGGGTTGGAATATTTCAGTAGTGTTTTGTTGTGCTTTTCCTTGTCACAGTTACATTCGCTTGATTTTTCAAAGTTAATTTTGGATTTCTTTCGTTGAAAAGCAAGAGTTGGAATATTTTAGTAGTGTTTTGTCATGGTTTACCTTGTCACACTTACATTCTCTTGATTTTTCAAAGTTAATTTTGGATTTCTTTCGTTGAAATGCAAGAGTTGGAATATTTCAGAAGGGTTTTGTCGTGGTTTACCTTGTCACACTTACATTTTCTTCCTTTTTCAAAGTTCATTTTGGATTTCTTTCGTTGATATGCAAGATTTGGAATATTTCAGTAGTGTTTTGTTGTGGATTACCTTGTCACACTTACATTCTCTTGATTTTTCAAAGTCCATTTTGGATTTCTTTCGTTGAAATGCAAGAGTTGGAATATTTCAGTAGTGTTTTGTCGTGTTTTACCTTGTCACACTTATATTCTCTTGATTTTTCAAAGTTCATTTTGGATTTTTCGATGAAATGCAAGAGTTGGAATATTTCAGTAGTGTTTTGTTGTGGTTTACCTTGTCACAGTTACATTCTCTTGATTTTTCCCAGTTCATTTGGAATTTCTTTTCTTGAAATGCAAGAGTTGGAATATTTCAGTAGTCTTTTGTCGTGGTTTACCTTGTCACATTTACATTCTCTTGATTTTTCAAAGTTCATTTTGAATTTCTTTCTTCGAAATGCTAGAGTTGGAATATTTCAGTAGTATTTTGTCGTGGTTTACTTTGTCACACTTACATTCTCTTGATTTTTCAATGTTCATTTGGGATTTCCTTCGTTGAAATGCAAGAGTCGGAAATATTTCAGTAGTGTTTTGTCATGGCTTACCTTGTCACAGTTACATTCTCTTGATTTTTCAAAGTTCACTTTGGATTTCGTTCCATGAAATGCAAGAGTTGGAATATTTCAGTAGTGATTTGTTATGGTTTACTTTGTCAGAGTTAAATTCTCTTGATTTTTTAAAGTTCATTTTGGATTTCTGTCGTTGAAATGCAATAGTTGGAATATTTCAGTAGTGTTTTGTTATGGTTTACCGTGTCACAGTTACATTCTATTGCTTTTTAAAAGTTAGTTTTTGGATTTCTTTCGTTGAAATGCAAGAGTTGGAATATTTCAGTAGTGTTTTGTTATGGTTTACCTTGTCACACTTATATTCTCTTGATTTTTCAAAGTTCATTTTGGATTTCTTTCGTTGAAATGCAAGAGTTGGAATATTTCAGTAGTGTTTTGTTGTGCTTTACCTTGTCACAGTTACATTCTCTTGATTTTTCAAAGTTCATTTTGGATTTCTTTCGTTTAAATGCAAGAGTTGGAATATTTCAGTATTGTCTTGTTGTGTTTTACCTCGTCACAGTTACATTCTCTTGATTTTTCAAAGTTCATTTTGGATTTCTTTCGTTGAAATGCAAGAGTTGGAATATTTCAGTAGTGTTTTGTTGTGCTTTACCTTGTCACTATTACATTCTCTTGATTTTAAATAGATCATTTTGGATTTCTTTCGTTGAAATGCAAGAGTTGGAATATTTTAGTAATGGTTTGTCGTGGTTTACCTTGTTACACTTACATTCTCTTGATTTTTCAAAGTTCATTTTGGATTTCATTTGTTGAAATGCAAGAGTTGGAATATTTCAGAAGGGTTGTATCGTGGTTTACCTTGTCACACTTACATTTTCTTCCTTTTTCAAACTTCATTTTGGATTTCTTTCGTTGATATGCAAGATTTGGAATATTTCACTAGTGTTTTGTTGTGGTTTACCTTGTCACAGTTAAATTCTCTTGATTTTTCAAAGTTCATTTTGGATTTCTTTCGTTGAAATGCAAGAGTTGGAATATTTCAGTAGTGTTTTGTCGTGATTTACCTTGTCACAGTTACATTCTCTTGATTTTTTAAAGTTCATTTTGAATTTCTTTCGTTGAAATGCAAGAGTTGGAACATTTCAGTAGTGTTTTGTTATGGTTTGCCTTGTCACAGTTACATTCTATTGATTTTTCAAAGTTCATTTTTGGCTTTCTTTCGTTGAAATGCAAGAGTTGAAATATTTCAGTAGTGTTTTGTCTTGGTTTACCTTGTCACTCTTACATTCTCTTGATTTTTCAAAGTTCATTTTGGATTTCTTTCGTTGAAAAGCAAGAGTTGGAATATTTCAGTAGTGTTTTGTCGTAGTTTACCTTGTCACATTTACATTCTCTTAATTTTTCAAAGTTCATTTTGGATTTCTCTCAGTGAAATGCAAGAGTTGGAATATTTCAGTAGTGTTTCGTCGTGGTTTACCTTGTCACAATTATATTCTCTTGATTTTTCAAAGTTCATTTTCGATTTCTTTCATTGAAATGCAAGAGTTGGAATATTTCAGTAGTTTTTTGTAGTGCTTTACCTTATCACAGTTACATTCTCTTGATTTTCCAAAGTTCATTTTGGATTTCTTTCGTTGAAATGCAAGAGTTGGAATATTTCAGTAGTGTTTTGTCGTGGTTTACCTTGTCACAGTTACATTCTCTTGCTTTTTCATTGTTCATTTTCGAGTTCTTTCATTGAAATGCAAGAGTTGGAATATTTCAGTAGTGTTTTGTTGTGGTTTACCTAGTCAGAGTTACATTCTATTGATTTTTCAAAGTTCATTTTTGATTTCTTTCGTTGAAATGCATGAGTTGGAATATTTCAGTAGTGTTTTGTTGTGGTTTACCTAGTCAGAGTTACATTCTATTGATTTTTCAAAGTTCGTTTTTGGATTTCTTTCGTTGAAATGCAAGAGTTGGAATATTTCAGTAGTGTTTTGTTATGGTTTACCTCGTCAAACTTATATTTTCTTGATTTTTCAAAGTTCATTTTGGATGTATTTCATTGAAATGCAAGAGTTGGAATATTTCAGTAGTGGTTTGTTGTGCTTTACCTTGTCAAAGTTACATTCTCTTGATTTTTCAAAGTACATTTTGGATTTCTTTCGTTGAAATGCAAGAGTTGGAATATTTCAGTAGCGTTTTGTTGTGCTTTACCTTGTCACAGTTACATTCGCTTGATTTTTCAAAGTTCATTTTGGATTTCTTTCGTTGAAATGCATGAGTTGGAATATTTCAGTAGTGTTTTGTTGTTCTTTACCTTTTCAATATTACATTCTCTAGATTTTACAAAGTTCATTTTGGTTTTCTTTCATTGAAATGCAAGAGTTGGAACATTTTAGTAATGTTTTGTCGTGGTTTACCTTGTCACACTTACATTCTCTTGATTTTTCAAAGTTCATTTTGGATTTCTTTCGTTGATATGCAAGATTTGGAATATTTCAGTAGTGTTTTGTTGTGGATTACCTTGTCACACTTACATTCTCTTGATTTTTCAAAGTCCATTTTGGATTTCTTTCGTTGAAATGCAAGAGTTGGAATATTTCAGTAGTGTTTTGTCGTGATTTACCTTGTCACACTTATATTCTCTTGATTTTTCAAAGTTCATTTTGGATTTTTCGATGAAATGCAAGAGTTGGAATATTTCAGTAGTGTTTTGTTGTGGTTTACCTTGTCACAGTTACATTCTTTTGATTTTCCCAAGTTCATTTTGAATTTCCGTCGTTGTACATAATGAGCGTGAACATGTCGTTTCTGTTGTGTTGGGTTTTTCCTGTACACACTGCAATTCTCATGATTTTTCATCGATCTTTTTGAATTTCTTTCGTCGTTAATATATAGTTGAACTATAACACTAGTGGTTTGTCGTGGTTACCGTGTCGCAGTTACATTCTCTTGCTTTTTCAAAGTTCATTTTGGATTTCTTTCATTGAAATGCAAAAGTTGGTATATCTCAGTAGTGGTTTGTTGTGCTTTACCTTGTCAAAGTTACATTCTCTTGATTTTTCAAAGTTCATTTTGGATTTCATTCGTTGAAATGCATGAGTTGGAATATTTCAGTAGTGTTTTGTTGTGGTTTACCTTGTCACTGTTACATTCTATTGATTTTTCAAAGAATATTGTGGATTTCTTTCGTTGAAATGCAAGAATTGGAATATTTCAGTAGTGTTTCGTCGTGGTTTACCTTGTCGCACTTACATTCTCTTGATTTTTCAAAGTTCATTTTGGATTTCATTCATTGAAATGCAAGAGTTGGAATATTTCAGTAGTTTTTTGTAGTGCTTTACCTTATCACAGTTACATTCTCTTGATTTTTCAAAGTTCATTTTGGATTTTTTTCCTTGAAATGCAAGAGTTGGAATATTTCAGTAGTGTTTTGTCGTGGTTTACCTTGACACAGTTAAATTCTCTTGATTTTTCAAAGTTCATTTTGGATTTCTTTCATTGAAATGCAAGAGTTGGATCTTTTTCAATAGTGTTTTGTTATGGTTAACCTTGTCACAGTTACATTCTATTGATTTTTCAAAGTTCGTTTTTGGATTTCTTTCGTTGAAATGCAAGAGTTGGAATATTTCAGTAGTGTTTTGTCGTGGTTTACCTTGTCACTGTTACATTCTCTTGATTTTTAAAAGTTCATTTTGGATTTCTTTCGTTGAAATGCAAGAGTTGGACAATTTCAGTAGTGTTTTGTTATGGTTTACCTTGTCACAGTTACATTCTCTTGATTTTTCAAAGTTCATTTTGGATTTCTTTCTTTTAAATGCAAGAGTTGGAATATTTCAGTAGTGTTTTGTTATGGTTTACCTTGTCACAGTTACATTATCTTGATTTTTAAAGTTCATTTTTGGATTTCTTTCGTTGAAATGCAAGAGTTGGAATACTTCAGTAGTGTTTTGCTATGGTTTACCTTGTCAAACTTACATTCTCTTGATTTTTCAAAGTTCATTTGGAATTTCTTTCGTTGAAATGCAAGAGTTGGAATATTTCAGTAGAGTTTTGTTGTGGTTTACCTTGTGACACTTACATTCTCTTGATTTTTCAAACTTCACTTTGGACTTCTTTCGTTGAAATGCAAGAGTTGGAATATTTCGGTAGTGTTTTGTCGTGGTTTACCTTGTCACAGTTACATTCTCTTGATTTTTCAAAGTTCATTTTGGATTTCTTTCATTGAAATGCAAGAGTTAAAATATTTCAGTAGTGTTTCGTCGTGGCTTACCTTGTCACAATTACATTCTCTTGATTTTTCAAAGTTCATTTTGGATTTCCTTCATTGAATTGCAAGAGTTGGAATATTTCAGTAGTTTTTTGTAGTGCTTTACCTTATCACAGTTACATTCTCTTGATTTTTCAAAGTTCTTTTTGGATTTTTTCGTTGATATGCAAGAGTTGGAATATTTCAGTAGTGTTTTGTCGTGGTTTACCTTGTCACAGTTACATTCTCTTGATTTTTCAAATTTAATTTTGGATTTACTTCATTAAAATGCAAGAGTTGGAATATTTCAGTAGTTTTTTGTAGTGCTTTACCTTATCACAGTTACATTCTCTTGATTTTTCAAAGTTCATTTTGGATGTTTTTCGTTGAAATGCAAGAGTTTGAATATTTCTGTAGTTTTTTGTCGTTTTTTACCTTGTCAAACTTACATTCTCTTGATTTTTCAAAGTTCAGTTTTGGATTTCTTTCGTTGAAATGCAAGAGTTGGAATATTTCAGTAGTGTTTTGTCGTGGTTAACCTTATTAGAGTTACATTCTCTTGATTTTTCAAAGTTCATTTGGAATTTCTTTCGTTGAAATGCAAGAGTTGGAACATTTCAGTAGTGTTTTGTTATGGTTTGCCTTGTCACAGTTACATTCTATTGATTTTTCAAAGTTCATTTTCGGCTTTCTTTCGTTGAAATGCAAGAGTTGAAATATTTCAGTAGTGTTTTGTCGTGGTTTACCTTGTCACACTTACATTCTCTTGATTTTTCAAAGTTCATTTTGGATTTCTTTCGTTGAAATGTAAGAGTTGGAATATTTCAGTAGTGTTTTGTCGTGGTTTACCTTGTCACAGTTACATTCTCATGATTTTCCAAAGTTCATTTTGGATTTCTTTCATTGAAATGCAAAAGTTGGTATATCTCAGTAGTGGTTTGTTGTGCTTTACCTTGTCAAAGTTACATTCTCTTGATTTTTCAAAGTTCATTTTGGATTTCATTCGTTGAAATGCACGAGTTGGAATATTTCAGTAGTGTTTTGTTGTGCTTTACCTTGTCACTGTTATATTCTATTGATTTTTCAAAGTTTGTTGTGGATTTATTTCTTTGAAATGCTAGAATTGGAATATTTCAGTAGTGTTTAGTCGTGGTTTACCTTGTCGCAATTACATTCTCTTGATTTTTCAAAGTCAATTTTGTATTTCATTAATTGAAATTAAAGAGTTGTAATATTTCAGTAGTGTTTTGTTGTGCTTTACCTTATCACAGTTACATTCTCTTGATTTTTCAAAGTTCATTTTGGATTTATTTCGTTGAAATGCAAGAGTTGGAATATTTAAGTAGTGTTTTGTCGTGGTTTACCTTGTCACAGTTAAATTCTCTTGATTTTTCAAAGTTCATTTTGGATTTCTTTCGTTGAAATGCAAGAGTTGGATTTTTTTCTATAGTGTTTTGTTATGGTTAACCTTGTCACAGTTACATTCTATTGATTTTTCAAAGTTCGTTTTTGGATTTCTTTCGTTGAAATGCAAGAGTTGGAATATTTCAGTAGTGTTTTGTCGTGGTTTACCTTATCACTCTTACATTCTCTTGATTTTTCAAAGTTCATTTTGGATTTCTTTCGTTGAAATGCAAGAGTTGGACAATTTCAGTAGTGTTTTCTTGTGGTTTACCTTGTTAAACTAACATTCTCTTGATTTTTCAAAGGTCATTTTGGATTTCTTTCGTTGAAATGCAAGAGTTGGAATATTTCAGTAGTGTTTTGTTATGGTTTACCTTGTCGCAGTTACATTACCTTGATTTTTAAAGTTCATTTTTGAATTTCTTTCGTTGAAATGCAAGAGTTGGAATATTTCAGTAGTGTTTTGCTATGGTTTACCTTGTCAAAGTTACATTCTCTTGATTTTTCAAAGTTCATTTTGAATTTCTTTCGTTGAAATGCAAGAGTTGGAATATTTTAGTAGCGTTTTGTTGTGGTTTACCTTGTGACAGTTACATTCTCTTGATTTTTCAAACTTCACTTTGGACTTCTTTCGTTGAAATGCAAGAGTTGGAATATTTCGGTAGTGTTTTGTCGTGGTTTACCTTGTCACAGTTACATTCTCTTGATTTTTCAAAGTTCATTTTGGATTTCTTTCATTGAAATGCAAGAGTTAAAATATTTCAGTAGTGTTTCGTCGTGGTTTACCTTGTCACAATTACATTCTCTTGATTTTTCAAAGTTCATTTTGGATTTCCTTCATTGAATTGCAAGAGTTGGAATATTTCAGTAGTTTTTTGTAGTGCTTTACCTTATCACAGTTACATTCTCTTGATTTTTCAAATTTCTTTTTGGATTTTTTCGTTGAAATGCAAGAGTTGGAATATTTCAGTAGTGTTTTGTCGTGGTTTACCTTGTCACAATTACATTCTCTTGATTTTTCAAAGTTCATTTTGGATTTCATTCATTAAAATGCAAGAGTTGGAATATTTCAGTAGTTTTTTGTAGTGCTTTACCTTATCACAGTTACATTCTCTTGATTTTTCAAAGTTCATTTTGGATGTTTTTCGTTGAAATGCAAGAGTTGGAATATTTCAGTAGTGTTTTGTCGTGGTTTACCTTGTCACAGTTAAATTCTCTTGATTTTTCAAAGTTCATTTTGGATTTCTTTCGTTGAAATGCAAGAGTTGGATTTTTTTCTATAGTGTTTTGTTATGGTTAACCTTGTCACAGTTACATTCTATTGATTTTTCAAAGTTCGTTTTTGGATTTCTTTCGTTGAAATGCAAGAGTTGGAATATTTCAGTAGTGTTTTATCGTGGTTTACCTTATCACTCTTACATTCTCTTGATTTTTCAAAGTTCATTTTGGATTTCTTTCGTTGAAATGCAAGAGTTGGACAATTTCAGTAGTGTTTTGTTATGGTTTACCTTGTCACAGTTACATTCTCTTGATTTTTCAAAGTTCATTTTGGATTTCTTTCGTTGAAATGCAAGAGTTGGAATATTTCAGTAGTGTTTTGTTATGGTTTACCTTGTCACTGTTACATTATCTTGATTTTTAAAGTTCATTTTTGGATTTCTTTCGTTGAAATGCATGAGTTGGAATAATTCAGTAGTGTTTTGCTATGGTTTACCTTGTCAAACTTACATTCTCTTGATTTTTCAAAGTTCATTTTGGAGTTCTTTCGTTGAAATGCAAGAGTTGGAATATTTCAATAGTGTTTTGTCGTGGTTTACCTTGTCAAACTTACATTCTATTGATTTTTCAAAGTTCATTTTGGATTTCTTTCGTTGAAATGCAAAAGTTGGTATATCTCAGTAGTGGTTTGTTGTGCTTTACCTTGTCAAAGTTACATTCTCTTGATTTTTCAAAGTTCATTTTGGATTTCATTCGTTGAAATGCATGAGTTGGAATATTTCAGTAGTGTTTTGTTGTGCTTTACCTTGTCACTGTTACATTCTCTTGATTTTTCAAAGTTCATTTTGGATTTCTTTCATTGAAATGCAAAAGTTGGTATATCTCAGTAGTGGTTTGTTGTGCTTTACCTTGTCACAGTTACATTCTCTTGATTTTTCAAAGTTCATTTTTGGATTTCTTTCGTTGAAATGCAAGATTTGGAATATTTCAGTAGTGTTTTGTTGTGCTTTACGTTGTCACTGTTAAATTCTCTAGATTTTTCAAAGTTAATTTTTGATTTCTTTCGTTTAAATGCAAGAGTTGGAATATTTCAGTAGTGTTTTGTTGTGCTTTACCTTGTCACTGTTACATTCTCTAGATTTTTCAAAGTTCATTTCGGATTTCTTTCGTTGAAATGCAAGATTTGGAATATTTCAGTAGTGTTTTGTTGTGCTTTACCTTGTCACTGTTACATTCTCTAGATTTTTAAAAGTTCATTTTGGATTTCTTTAGTTGAAATACAAGAGTTGGAATATTTCAGTAGTGTTTTTTTTGTGGTTTACCTTGTCACTGTTACATTCTCTTGATTTTTCAACGTTCATTTAGAATTTCTTTCGTTGAAATGCAAGAGTTGGAATATTTCAGTAGTGTTTTGTTGTAGTTTACCTTGTCACAGTTACATTCTCTTGATTTTTCAAACTTCACTTTGGACTTCTTTCGTTGAAATGCAAGAGTTGGAATATTTCTGTAGTGTTTTTTAGTGGTTTACCTTGTCACAGTTACATTCTCTTGATTTTTCAAAGTTCATTTTGGATTTCTTTCGTTGAAATGCAAGAGTTGGACTATTTCAGTAGTGTTTTGTTATGGTTTACCTTGTCACAGTTACATTCTCTTGATTTTTCAAAGTTCATTTTGGATTTCTTTCGTTGAAATGCAAGAGTTGGAATATTTCAGTAGTGTTTTGTTATGGTTTACCTTGTCAAAGTTACATTATCTTGATTTTTAAAGTTCATTTTTGGATTTCTTTCGTTGAAATGCAAGAGTTGGAATACTTCAGTAGTGTTTTGCTATGGTTTACCTTGTCAAACTTACATTCTCTTGATTTTTCAACGTTCATTTTGGATTTTATTCGTTGAAATGCAAGAGTTGGAATATTTCAGTAGTGTTTTGTTATGGTTTACCTTGTCACAGTTACATTCTATTGATTTTTCAAAGTTTGTTTTTGGATTTCTTTCGTTGAAATGCAAGAGTTGGAATATTTCAGTAGTGTTTTGTTATGCTTTACCTTGTCAAACTTATATTCTCTTGATTTTTCAAAGTTTATTTTGGATTTATTCCATTGAAATACAAGAGTTGGAATATTTCAGTAGTGGTTTGTTGTGCTTTATCTTGTCAAAGTTACATTCTCTTGATTATTCAAAGTTCATTTTGGATTTCTTTCGTTGAAATGCAAGGGTTGGAATATTTCAGTAGTGTTTTGTTGTGCTTTTCCTTGTCACAGTTACATTCGCTTGATTTTTCAAAGTTAATTTTGGATTTCTTTCGTTGAAAAGCAAGAGTTGGAATATTTTAGTAGTGTTTTGTCATGGTTTACCTTGTCACACTTACATTCTCTTGATTTTTCAAAGTTCATATTGGATTTCTTTCGTTGAAATGCAAGAGTTGGAATATTTCAGAAGGGTTTTGTCGTGGTTTACCTTGTCACACTTACATTTTCTTCCTTTTTCAAAGTTCATTTTGGATTTCTTTCGTTGATATGCAAGATTTGGAATATTTCAGTAGTGTTTTGTTGTGGATTACCTTGTCACACTTATATTCTCTTGATTTTTCAAAGTTCATTTTGGATTTTTCGTTGAAATGCAAGAGTTGGAATATTTCAGTAGTCTTTTGTCGTAGTTTACCTTGTCACACTTACATTCTCTTCATTTTTCAAAGTTCATTTTGGATTTCTTTCATTAAAATGCAAGAGTTGGAATATTTCAGTAGTGTTTTGTCGTGGTTTACCTTGTCAAAATTACATTCTCTTGATTTTTCAAAGTTCATTTTGTATTTCTTTCATTGAAATGCAAGAGTTGGAATATTTCAGTAGTGTTTTTTCGTGGCTTACCTTGTCACAGTTACATTCTCTTGATTTTTCAAAGTTCATTTTGGATTTCTTTCATTGAAATGCAAGAGTTGGAATATTTCAGTAGTGATTTGTTATGGTTTACCTTGTCACAGTTAAATTCTCTTGATTTTTCAAAGTTCATTTTGGATTTCTTTCGTTGAAATTCAAGAGTTGGAATATTTCAGTAGTGTATTGTTATGGTTTACCTTGTCACAGTTACATTCTCTTGATTTTTCGAATTTCGTTTTTGGATTTCTTTCGTTGAAATGCAAGAGTTGGAATATTTCAGTAGTGTTTTGTTATGGTTTACCTTGTCACACTTATATTCTCTTGATTTTTCAAAGTTCATTTTGGATTTATTTCGTTGAAATGCAAGAGTTGGATTATGGCAGTAGTGTTTTGTTGTGCTTTACCTTGTCACAATTACATTCTCTTGATTTTTAAAAGTTGATTTTGGATTTCTTTCGTTGAAATGAATGAGTTGGAATATTTCAGTAGTGTTTTGTTGTGCTTTACCTTGTCACTGTTACATTCTCTTGATTTTTAAAAGTTCATTTTGGATTTCTTTCGTTGAAATGCAAGAGTTGGAATATTTCAGTAGTGTTTTGTTGTGCTTTACCTTGTCACTATTACATTCTCTAGATTTTAAATAGATCATTTTGGATTTCTTTCGTTGAAATGCAAGAGTTGGAATATTTTAGTAATGGTTTGTCGTGGTTTACCTTGTCACACTTACATTCTCTTGATTTTTCAAAGTTCATTTTGGATTTCATTTGTTGAAATGCAAGAGTTGGAATATTTCAGAAGGGTTGTATCGTGGTTTACCTTGTCACACTTACATTTTCTTCCTTTTTCAAACTTCATTTTGGATTTCTTTCGTTGATATGCAAGATTTGGAATATTTCACTAGTGTTTTGTTGTGGTTTACCTTGTCACACTTAAATTCTCTTGATTTTTCAAATTTCATTTTGGATTTCTTTCGTTGAAATGCAAGAGTTGGAATATTTCAGTAGTGTTTTGTCGTGGTTTACCTTGTCACAGTTACATTCTCTTGATTTTTTAAAGTTCATTTGGAATTTCTTTCGTTGAAATGCAAGAGTTGGAACATTTCAGTAGTGTTTTGTTATGGTTTGCCTTGTCACAGTTACATTCTATTGATTTTTCAAAGTTCATTTTTGGCTTTCTTTCGTTGAAATGCAAGAGTTGAAATATTTCAGTAGTGTTTTGTCTTGGTTTACCTTGTCACTCTTACATTCTCTTGATTTTTCAAAGTTCATTTTGGATTTCTTTCGTTGAAAAGCAAGAGTTGGAATATTTCAGTAGTGTTTTGTCGTAGTTTACCTTGTCACATTTACATTCTCTTAATTTTTCAAAGTTCATTTTGGATTTCTCTCAGTGAAATGCAAGAGTTGGAATATTTCAGTAGTGTTTCGTCGTGGTTTACCTTGTCACAATTATATTCTCTTGATTTTTCAAAGTTCATTTTCGATTTCTTTCATTGAAATGCAAGAGTTGGAATATTTCAGTAGTTTTTTGTAGTGCTTTACCTTATCACAGTTACATTCTCTTGATTTTCCAAAGTTCATTTTGGATTTCTTTCGTTGAAATGCAAGAGTTGGAATATTTCAGTAGTGTTTTGTCGTGGTTTACCTTGTCACAGTTACATTCTCTTGATTTTTCATTGTTCATTTTCGAGTTCTTTCATTGAAATGCAAGAGTTGGAATATTTCAGTAGTGTTTTGTTATGGTTTACCTTGTCACAGTTACATTCTCTTGATTTTTTAAAGTTCATTTTGGATTTCTTTCGTTGAAATGCAAGAGTTGGAATATTTCAGTAGTGTTTTGTTATGGTTTACCTTGTCACAGTTACATTCTATTGATTTTTCAAAGTTCGTTTTTGGATTTCTTTCGTTGAAATGCAAGAGTTGGAATATTTCAGTAGTGTTTTGTTATGGTTTACCTCGTCAAACTTATATTTTCTTGATTTTTCAAAGTTCATTTTGGATGTATTTCATTGAAATGCAAGAGTTGGAATATTTCAGTAGTGGTTTGTTGTGCTTTACCTTGTCAAAGTTACATTCTCTTGATTTTTCAAAGTACATTTTGGATTTCTTTCTTTGAAATGCAAGAGTTGGAATATTTCAGTAGCGTTTTGTTGTGCTTTACCTTGTCACAGTTACATTCGCTTGATTTTTCAAAGTTCATTTTGGATTTCTTTCGTTGAAATGCATGAGTTGGAATATTTCAGTAGTGTTTTGTTGTTCTTTACCTTTTCAATATTACATTCTCTAGATTTTACAAAGTTCATTTTGGTTTTCTTTCATTGAAATGCAAGAGTTGGAACATTTTAGTAATGTTTTGTCGTGGTTTACCTTGTCACACTTACATTCTCTTGATTTTTCAAAGTTCATTTTGGATTTCTTTCGTTGATATGCAAGATTTGGAATATTTCAGTAGTGTTTTGTTGTGGATTACCTTGTCACAATTACATTCTCTTGATTTTTCAAAGTCCATTTTGGATTTATTTCGTTGAAATGCAAGAGTTGGAATATTTCAGTAGTGTTTTGTCGTGATTTACCTTGTCACACTTATATTCTCTTGATTTTTCAAAGTTCATTTTTGATTTTTCGATGAAATGCAAGAGTTGGAATATTTCAGTAGTGTTTTGTTGTGGTTTACCTTGTCACAGTTACATTCTCTTGATTTTTCCCAGTTCATTTGGAATTTCTTTTGTTGAAATGCAAGAGTTGGAATATTTCAATAGTGTTTTGTCGTGGTTTACCTTGTCAAATTTACAATCTCTTGATTTTTCAAAGTTGATTTTGGATTTCTTTCTTTGAAATGCAAGAGTTGGAATATTTCAGTAGTGTTTCGTCGTGGTTTACCTTGTCAAAGTTACATTCTCTCGATTTTCCAAAGTTCATTTTGGAATTTTTTTCATTGAAATGAAAGAGTGGGAATATTTCAATAGTGTTTTGTAGTGCTTTACCTTATCATAGTTACATTCTCTTGATTTTTCGAAGTTCATTTTGAATTTCTTTCGTTGAAATGCAAGAGTTGGAATATTTCAGTAGTGTTTTTTGGTGGTTACCTTGTCACGGTTACATTCTCTTGATTTTCCAAAGTTCATTTTGGATTTCTTTCGTTGAAATGCAAGAGTTGGAATATTTCAGTAGTGATTTGTTATGGTTTACCTTGTCAGAGTTAAATTCTCTTGATTTTTCAAAGTTCATTTTGGATTTCTGTCGTTGAAATGCAAGAGTTGGAATATTTCAATAGTGTTTTGTTTTGGTTTACCTTGTCACAGTTACATTCTATTGATTTTTCGAAGTTCATTTTTGAATTTCTTTCGTTGAAATGCAAGAGTTGGAATATTTCAGTAGTGTTTTGTTATGGTTTACATTGTCAAAGTTATATTCTCTTGATTTTTCAAAGTTCATTTTGGATTTCTTTAGTTGAAATGCAAGAGTTGGAATATTTCAGTAGTGTTTTGTTGTGCTTTACCTTCTCACAGTTACATTCTCTTGATTTTTCAAAGTTCATTTTGGATTTATTTCGTTTAAATGCATGAGTTGTAATATTTCAGTAGTGTTTTGTCGTGGTTTACCTTGTCACTGTTACATTCTCTTGATTTTTCAAAGTTCATTTTGGATTTCTTTAGTTGAAATGCAAGAGTTGGAATATTTCAGTAGTGTTTTGTTGTGCTTTACCTTGTCACTATTACATTCTCTAGATTTTAAATAGATCATTTTGGATTTCTTTCGTTGAAATGCAAGAGTTGGAATATTTTAGTAATGTTTTGTCGTGGTTTACCTTGTCACGCTTACATTCTCTTGATTTTTCAAAGTTCATTTTGGATTTCATTTGTTGAAGTGCAAGAGTTGGAATATTTCAGAAGGGTTGTATCGTGGTTTACCTTGTCACACTTACATTTTCTTCTTTTTTCAAACTTCATTTTGGATTTCTTTCGTTGATATGCAAGATTTGGAATATTTCACTAGTGTTTTGTTGTGGTTTACCTTGTCACACTTAAATTCTCTTGATTTTTCAAAGTTCATTTTGGATTTCTTTCGTTGAAATGCAAGAGTTGGAATATTTCAGTAGTGTTTTGTCGTGGTTTACCTTGTCACAGTTACATTCTCTTGATTTTTCAAAGTTCATTTGGTATTTCTTTCGTTGAAATGCAAGAGTTGGAACATTTCAGTAGTGTTTTGTTATGGTTTGCCTTGTCACAGTTACATTCTATTGATTTTTCAAAGTTCATTTTTGGCTTTATTTCGTTGAAATGCAAGAGTTGAAATATTTCAGTAGTGTTTTGTCTTGGTTTACCTTGTCACACTTACATTCTCTTGATTTTTCAAAGTTCATTTTGGATTTCTTTCGTTGAAAAGCAAGAGTTGGAATATTTCAGTAGTGTTTTGTCTTAGTTTACCTTGTCACATTTACATTCTCTTAATTTTTCAAAGTTCATTTTGGATTTCTCTCAGTGAAATGCAAGAGTTGGAATATTTCAGTAGTGTTTCGTCGTGGTTTACCTTGTCACAATTACATTCTCTTGATTTTTCAAAGTTCATTTTCGATTTCTTTCATTGAAATGCAAGAGTTGGAATATTTCAGTAGTTTTTTGTAGTGCTTTACCTTATCACAGTTACATTCTCTTGATTTTACAAAGTTCATTTTGGATTTCTTTCGTTGAAATGCAAGAGTTGGAATATTTCAGTAGTGTTTTGTTTTGGTTTACCTTGTCACAGTTACATTCTCTTGATTTTTCATTGTTCTTTTTGAATTTCTTTCGTTGAAATGCATGAGTTGGAATATTTCACTAGTGATTTGTTATGGTTTACCTTGTTACACTTAAATTCTCTTGATTTCTTAAAGTTCATTTTGGATTTCTTTCATTGAAATGCATGATTTTGAATATTTCAGTAGTGTTTTGTCATGGTTTACCTTGTCACAGTTACATTCTATTGATTTTTCAAAGTTCGTTTTTGGATTTCTTTCGTTAAAAGGCAAGAGTTGGAATATTTCAGTAGTGTTTTGTTATGGTTTACCTCGTCAAACTTATATTTTCTTGATTTTTCAAAGTTCATTTTGGATGTATTTCATTGAAATGCAAGAGTTGGAATATTTCAGTAGTGGTTTGTTGTGCTTTACCTTGTCAAAGTTACATTATCTTGATTTTTCAAAGTACATTTTGGATTTCTTTCGTTGAAATGCAAGAGTTGGAATATTTCAGTAGTGTTTTGTTGTGCTTTACCTTGTCACAGTTACATTTGCTTGATTTTTCAAAGTTCATTTTGGATTTCTTTCGTTGAAATGCATGAGTTGGAATATTTCAGTAGTGTTTTGTTGTTCTTTACCTTGTCACTATTACATTCTCTAGATTTTACAAAGTTCATTTTGGTTTTCTTTCATTGAAATGCAAGAGTTGGAATATTTTAGTAATGTTTTGTCGTGGTTTACCTTGTCACACTTACATTCTCTTGATTTTTCAAAGTTCATTTTGGATTTCTTTCGTTGAAATGCAAGAGTTGGAATGTTTCAGAAGGGTTTTGTCGTGGTTTACCTTGTCACACTTACATTATCTTCATTTTTCAAAGTTCATTTTGGATTTCTTTCTTTGATATGCAAGATTTGGAATATTTCCCTAGTGTTTTGTTGTGGTTTACCTTGTCACACTTACATTCTCATGATTTTTCAAAGTTCATTTTGGATATGTTTCGTTGAAATGCAAGATTTGGAATATTTCAGTAGTGTTTTGTCGTGGTTTATCTTGTTACAGTTACATTCTCTTGATTTTTCAAAGTTCATTTTCGATTTCTTTCATTGAAATGCAAGAGTTGGAATATTTCAGTAGTGTTTTGTTATGGTTTATCTTGTCAGAGTTACATTCTCTTGATTTTTCAAAGTTCATTTTGGATTTCTTTCGTTGAAATGCAAGAGTTGGAATATTTCAGTAGTGTTTTGTTATGGTTTACCTTGTCACAGTTACATTCTATTGAAAATTTCAAAGTTCGTTTTTGGATTTCTTTCGTTGAAATGCAAGAGTTGGAATATTTCAGTAGTGTTTTGTTATGGTTTACCTTGTCAAACTTATATTTTCTTGATTTTTCAAAGTTCATTTTGGATGTATTTCATTGAAATGCAAGAGTTGGAATATTTCAGTAGTGGTTTGTTGTGCTTTACATTGTCAAAGTTACATTCTCTTGATTTTTCAAAGTTCATTTTGGATTTCTTTCGTTGAAATGCAAGAGTTGGAATATTTCAGTAGTGTTTTGTTGTGCTTTACCTTGTCACAGTTACATTCTCTTGATTTTTCAAAGTTCATTTTGGATTTCTTTCGTTGAAATGCATGAGTTGGAATATTTCAGTAGTGTTTTGTTGTTCTTTACCTTGTCACTATTACATTCTCTAGATTTTACAAAGTTCATTTAGGTTTTCTTTCATTGAAATGCAAGAGTTGGAATATTTTAGTAATGTTTTGTCGTGGTTTACCTTGTCACACTTACATTCTCTTGATTTTTCAAAGTTCATTTTGGATTTCTTTCATTGAAATGCAAAAGTTGGAATATTTCAGTGGTGTTTCGTCGTGGTTTACCTTGTCACAATTATATTCTCTTGATTTTTCAAAGTTCATTTTGGATTTCTTTCATTGAAATGCAAGAGTTGGAATATTTCAGTAGTTTTTTGTAGTGCTTTATCTTATCACAGTTACATTCTCTTGCTTTTTCAAAGTTCATTTTGGATTTCTTTTGTTGAAATACAAGAGTTGGAATATTTCAGTAGTGTTTTGTCGTGGTTTACCTTGTAACAGTTACATTCTCTTGATTTTTCAAAGTTCATTTTGGATTTCTTTCATTGAAATGCAAGAGTTGGAACATTTCAGTAGTGTTTTGTTATGGTTTACCTTGTCACAGTTACATTCTCTTGATTTTCAAAGTTCATTTTGGATTTCTTTCGTTGAAATGCAAGAGTTGGAATATTTCAGTAGTGTTTTGTTATGGTTTACCTTGTCACAGTTACATTCTATTGATTTTTCAAAGTTTGTTTTTGGATTTCTTTCGTTGAAATGCAAGAGTTGGAATATTTTCGTAGTGTTTTGTTATGGTTTACCTTGTCACACTTATATTCTCTTGATTTTTCAATGTTCATTTTGGATTTATTTCATTGAAATGCAAGAGTTGGAATATTCCAGTAGTGGTTTGTTGTGCTTTACCTTGTCAAAGTTACATTCTCTTGATTTTTCAAAGTTCATTTTGGATTTCTTTCGTTGAAATGCAAGAGTTGGAATATTTCAGTAGTGTTTTGTTTTGGTTTACCTTGTCACAGTTAAATTCTATTGATTTTTCGAAGTTCATTTTTGGATTTATTTCGTTGAAATGCAAGAGTTGGAATATTTCAGTAGTGTTTTGTTATGGTTTACCTTGTCACACTTATATTCTCTTGATTTTTCAAAGTTCATTTTGGATTTATTTCATTGAAATGCAAGAGTTGGAATATTCCAGTAGTGGTTTGTTGTGCTTTACCTTGTCAAAGTTACATTCTCTTGATTTTTCAAAGTTCATTTTGGATTTCTTTCGTTGAAATGCAAGAGTTGGAATATTTCAGTAATGTTTTGTTATGGTTTACCTTGTCACAGTTACATTCTATTGATTTTTAAAGTTAAGTTTTGGATTTCTTTCGTTGAAATGCCAGAGTTGGAATACTTCAGTAGTGTTTTGTTATGGTTTACCTTGTCACACTTACATTCTTTTGATTTTTCAAAGTTCATTTTGGATTTCTTTCGTTGAAATGCAAGAGTTGAAATATTTCAGTAGTTTTTTGTTGTGCTTTACCTTGTCAAAGTTACATTTTCTTGATTTTTCAAAGTTCATTTTGGATTTCTTTCGTTGAAATGCAAGATTTGGAGTATTTCAGTAATGTCTTGTAATGGTTTTCCTTGTCAAAATTACATTCTCTTGATTTTTCAAAGTTCATTTTGGATTTCTTTCATTGAAAAGCAAGAGTTGGAATATTTCAGTAGTGTTTTGTGGTGGTTTAACTTGTCACTGTTACATTCTCTAGATTTTTCAAAGTTCATTTTGAATTTCTTTAGTTGAAATGCAAGAGTTGTAATATTTCATTAGTGTTTTGTCTTGGTTTACCTTGTCACACTAACATTCTCTTGATTTTTCAAAGTTCATTTTGGATTTTTTTTCTTTGAAATGGAAGAGTTGGATTATTTCAGCAATGTTTTGTTGTAGTTTACCTAGGCAAAGGTGCCTTCTAATGCTTTTTTAAATATCATTTTGGATTTCTTTCGTTGAAATGCAAGTGTTGGTATATTTTAATATTGTTTTGTCAGGCTTTGAGTAGTAAGGGTTACATTCTCATGATTTTTAAAAGTTGATTTGGAATTTTTTTCGATGAAATGCATGAGTTGGATTATTTCAGTAGTGTTTTGTAGTGGTTTACCTTGTCACACTTACATTCTCTTGATTTTTCAAAGTTCATTTTGAATTTCTTTCGTTGAAATGCAAGAGTTGGAATATTTCAGTAGTGTTTTTTTGTGGTTTACCTTGTCAGAGTTACATTCTCTTGATTTTTCAAAGTTCGTTTTTGGATTTCTTTCGTTGAAATGCAAGAGTTGGAATATTTCAGTAGTGTTTTGTTATGGTTTACCTTGTCAAACTTATATTTTCTTGATTTTTCAAAGTTCATTTTGGATGTATTTCATTGAAATGCAAGTGTTGGAATATTTCAGTAGTGGTTTGTTGTGCTTTACCTTGTCAAAGTTACATTCTCTTGATTTTTCAAAGTACATTTTGGATTTCTTTCGTTGAAATGCAAGAGTTGGAATATTTCAGTAGTGTTTTGTTGTGCTTTACCTTGTCACAGTTACATTCGCTTGATTTTTCAAAGTTCATTTTGGATTTCTTTCGTTGAAATGCATGAGTTGGAATATTTCAGTAGTGTTTTGTTGTTCTTTACCTTGTCACTATTACATTCTCTAGATTTTACAAAGTTCATTTTGGTTTTCTTTCATTGAAATGCAAGAGTTGGAATATTTTAGTAATGTTTTGTCGTGGTTTACCTTGTCACAGTTACATTCTCTTGATTTTTCAAAGTTCATTTTGGATTTCTTTCCTTGAAATGCAAGAGTTGGAATGTTTCAGAAGGGTTTTGTTGAGGTTTACCTTGTCACACTTACAGTTTCTTCCTTTTTCAAAGTTCATTTTGGATTTCTTTCGTTGATATGCAAGATTTGGAATATTTCCCTAGTGTTTTGTCTTGGTTTACACTCACAAACTTATATTATAATGATTTTTCAAAGTTAATTTAGGATTTCTTTCATTTAAATGTAAGAATTGGATTATTCCATTAGTGTTTTGTCATGGTTTATCGTGACACAATTAAGTTCATCTATAATTCGAAGTTAATTTTGGGTTTCTTTCATTGAAATGCAAGAGTTAGAATGTTCAAGTAGTGTTTTGTCGTGGTTTACCTTGTCACACTTACATTCTCTTGATTTTTAAAAGTTAATTTCGAATTTCTTTAATTGAAATTCAAGAGTTGGACTATTTCAGTAGTGTTTTGTCGTGGTTTACCTTGTCACAGTTACATTCTATTGATTTTTCAAAGTTCGTTTTTGGATTTCTTTCGTTGAAATGCAAGAGTTGGAATATTTCAGTAGTGTTTTGTTATGGCTTACCTTGTCAAACTTATATTTTCTTGATTTTTCAAAGTTCATTTTGGATGTATTTCATTGAAATCCAAGAGTTGGAATATTTCAGTAGTGGTTTGTTGTGCTTTACATTGTCAAAGTTACATTCTCTTGATTTTTCAAAGTTCATTTTGGATTTCTTTCGTTGAAATGCAAGAGTTGGAATATTTCAGTAGTGTTTTGTTGTGCTTTACCTTGTCACAGTTACATTCGCTTGATTTTTCAAAGTTCATTTTGGATTTCTTTCGTTGAAATGCATGAGTTGGAATATTTCAGTAGTGTTTTGTTGTTCTTTACCTTGTCACTATTACATTCTCTAGATTTTACAAAGTTCATTTTGGTTTTCTTTCATTGAAATGCAAGAGTTGGAATATTTTAGTAATGTTTTGTCGTGGTTTACCTTGTCACACTTACATTCTCTTGATTTTTCAAAGTTCATTTTGGATTTCTTTCGTTGAAATGCAAGAGTTGGAATGTTTCAGAAGGGTTTTGTTGAGGTTTACCTTGTCACACTTACACTTTCTTCATTTTTCAGAGTTCATTTTGGATTTCTTTAGTTGATATGCAAGATTTGGAATATTTCCCTAGTGTTTTGTTGTGGTTTACCTTGTCACACTTACATTCTCTTGATTTTTCAAAGTTAATTTTGGATTTCTTTCGTTGAAATGCAAGAGTTGGAATATTTCAGTAATTTTTTGTCGTGGTTTACCTTGTCACCCTTACATTCTCTTGATTTTTTCAAAGTTCATTTTGGATTTCTTTCGTTGAAATGCAAAAGTTGGAATGTTTCAGTAGTGTTTTGTTGTGCTTTACCTTGTCACACTTACATTCTCTTGATTTTTTAAATTTCATTTTGGATTTCTTTCGTTGAAATGCAAGAGTTGGAATATTTCAGTAGTGTTTTGTTGTGATTTACCTTGTCACACTTACATTCTCTTGATTTTTCAAAGTTTATTTGGAATTTCTTTTGTTGAAATGCAAGAGTTGGAATATTTCAGTAGTGTTTTGCTATGGTTTACCTTGTCACAGTTATAATCTCTTGATTTTTCAAAGTTAATTTTGGATTTCTTTCATTGAAATGCAAGAGTTGGAATATTTCAGTAGTGTTTTGTTATGGTTTACCTTGTCACAGTTACATTCAATTGATTTTTCAAAGTTCATTTTTGGTTTTCTTTCGTGTACATGCGATAGTTGGAATATTTCAGTAGTGTTTTGTTATGGTTTACCTTGTCACACTTACATTCTCTTGATTTTTCAAAGTTCATTTTGAATTTCTTTCGTTGAAAGGCGAGAGTTGGAATATTTCAGTAGAGTTTTGTTGTTGTTTAAATGGTCACATTGACATTCTCTTAATTTTTCTAAGTTCATTTTAGATTTATTTCTTTGAAATTCAAGATTTGGGATATTCAAGTATTGTTTTATCATATTCTACCTTTCCCTACTTACATTCTATAACTTTTTCCAAGTTCATTTGGGATTTCTTTCATTGAAATGCAAGAGTTGGAAAATTTCATTTGTGTTTTGTTGTGGTTTACCTTGTCACAGCTACATTCTCTTCATTTTTCAAAGATTATTTTGAATTTGTTTAGTTGAAATGCAAGAGTTGGAATATTTCAGTAGTGTTTTGTTGTGGGTTACCTTGTCACACTTACATTCTTTTGATTTTTCAAAGTTCATTTTGGATTTCTTTCGTTGAAAAGCAAAAGTTGGAATATCTCAGTAGTGGTTTGTTGTGCTTTACCCTGTCCAAGTTACATTCTTTTGATTTTTCAAAGATCATTTTGGATTTCTTTCGTTGAAATGCATGAGTTGGAATATTTCAGTTGTTTTTTGTTGTGCTTTACCTTGTCACTGTTACATTCTCAAGATTTTTCAAAGTACATTTTGGATTTCTTTCGTATAAATACAAGATTTGGAATATTTCAGTAGTGTTTTGTTCTGCTTTACCTTGTCACACTTACATTCTCTTGATTTTTCAAAGTTTATTTTGGATTTCTTTCGTTGAAATGCAAGAGTTGGAATGTTTCAGAAGGGTTTTGTTGAGGTTTACCTTGTCACACTTACACTTTCTTCCTTTTTCAGAGTTCATTTTGGATTTCTTTCGTTGATATGCAAGATTTGGAATATTTACCTAGTGTTTTGGCTTGGCTTACCGTTTCACAGTTACATTCTCCACATTTTTCATCCTTAATTTTGGATTTCTTTCGTTGAAATGCATGAGTTAGAATATTTCAGTAGTGTTTTTTCGTGATTTAACGTTTCAAAATTACATTCTCTTGATTTTTTCAAAGATCAGCTTAGATTTCTTTCGTCGAAATGCAAGAGTTGGAATATTTCAGTAGAGTTTTGTTGTGCTTTACCTTGTCACAGTTACATTCTCTTGATTTTTCAAAGTTCATTTTGGATTTCTTTCGTTGAAATGCAAGAGTTGGAATATTTCAGTAGTGTTTTGTCGTGGTTTACCCTGTCAAAGTTACATTCTCTTGATTTTTCAAAGTTCATTTTGGATTTCTTTCATTGAAATGCAAAAGTTGGAATATTTCAGTAATGTTTTGTTATGGTTTACCTTGTCACAGTTACATTCTATTGATTTTTAAAGTTCAGTTTTGGATTTCTTTCGTTAAAATGCCAGAGTTGGAATATTTCAGTAGTGTTTTGTCATGGTTTACCTTGTCACAGTTACATTATCTTGATTTTCAAAGTTCATTTTGGTTTTCATTAGCTGATATGCAAGAGTTGGAATATTTCAGTAGTGTTTTGTTGTGCTTTACCTTGTCACAGTTACATTCTCTTAATTTTTCGAAGTTCATTTTGAATTTATTTCGTTGAAATGCAAGAGTTGGTATATATCAGTAGTGGTTTGTTGTGCTTTACCTTGTCAAAGTTACATTTTCTTGATTTTTCAAAGTTCATTTTGGATTTCTTTCGTTGAAATGCATGAGTTGGAATATTTCAGTAGTATTTTGTTGTGCTTACCTCGTCACAGTTAAATTCTTTTGATTTTTCAAAGTTCATTTTGGATTTCTTTCATTGAAAAGCAAGAGTTGGAATATCTCAGTAGTGGTTTGTTGTGCTTTACCCTGTCCAAGTTACATTCTTTTGATTTTTCAAAGATCATTTTGGATTTCTTTCGTTGAAATGCATGAGTTGGAATATTTCAGTTGTTTTTTGTTGTGCTTTACCTTGTCACTGTTACATTCTCAAGATTTTTCAAAGTACATTTTGGATTTCTTTCGTATAAATACAAGATTTGGAATATTTCAGTAGTGTTTTGTTGTGCTTTACCTTGTCACACTTACATTCTCTTGATTTTTCAAAGTTCATTTTGGATTTCTTTCGTTGAAATGCAAGAGTTGGAATGTTTCAGAAGGGTTTTGTCGAGGTTTACCTTGTCACACTTACATTTTCTTCCTTTTTCAGAGTTCATTTTGGATTTCTTTCGTTGATATGCAAGATTTGGAATATTTCCCTAGTGTTTTGTTGTGGTTTACCTTGTCACACTTACATTCTCTTGATTTTTTCAAAGTTCATTTTGGATTTCTTTCGTTGAAATGCAAAAGTTGGAATGTTTCAGTAGTGTTTTGTTGTGCTTTACCTTGTCACACTTACATTCTCTTGATTTTTTAAAGTTCATTTTGGATTTCTTTCGTTGAAATGTAAGAGTTGGAATATTTCAATAGTGTTTTGTCGTGATTTACCTTGTCACAGTTACATTCTCTTGATTTTTCAAAGTTTATTTGGAATTTCTTTTGTTGAAATGCAAGAGTTGGAATATTTCAGTAGTGTTTTGTTATGGTTTACCTTGTCACAGTTACAATCTCTTGATTTTTCAAAGTTCATTTTGTATTTATTTCATTGAAATGCAAGAGTTGGAATATTTCACTAGTGTTTTGTTATGGTTTACCTTGTCACAGTTACATTCAATTGATTTTTCAAAGTTCATTTTTGGATTTCTTTCGTGTACATGCGAGAGTTGGAATATTTGAGTAGTATTTTGTTATGGTTTACCTTGTCACACTTACATTCTCTTGATTTTTCAAAGTTCACTTTGGATTTCTTTTGTTGAAATGCGAGAGTTGGAATATTTCATTAGTGTTTTGTTATGGTTTACCTTGTCAAAGTTACATTCTCTTGATTTTTCAAAGTTCATTTTGGATTTCTTTCGTTGAAATGCAAGATTTGGAATATTTCAGTAGTGTTTTGTTGTGCTTTACCTTGTCACAGTTACATTCTATTGATTTTTCTAAGTTCATTTTTGAATTTCTTTCGTTGAAATGCAACAGTTGGAATATTTCAGTAGTGTTTTGTTATGATTTACCTTGTCACAGTTACATTCTCTTGATTTTTCAAAGTTCATTTTGGATTTCTTTCGTTGAAATGCAAGAGTTGGAATATTTCAGTAGTGTTTTGTTATGGTTTACCCTGTCACGGTTACATTCTATTGATTTTTAAAGTTAATTTTTGGATTTATTTCATTGAAATGCAAGAGTTGCAATATTTCAGTAGTGTTTTGTTATGGTTTACCTTGTCATACTTACATTCTCTTGATTTTCCAAAGTTCATTTTTGGATTTCTTTCCTTGAAATGCAAGAGTTTGAATATTTCAGTAGTGTTTTGTTGTGGTTTACCCTGTCATAGTTACATTCTCTTGATTTTTCAAAGTTCATTTTTGGATTTCTTTCATTGAAATGCAAAAGTTGGAATATTTCAGTAGTGGTTTGTTGTGCTTTACCCTGTCCAAGTTACATTCTTTTGATTTTTCAAAGATCATTTTGGATTTCTTTCGTTGAAATGCATGAGTTGGAATATTTCAGTTGTTTTTTGTTGTGCTTTACCTTGTCACTGTTACATTCTCAAGATTTTTCAAAGTACATTTTGGATTTCTTTCGTTGAAATACAAGATTTGGAATATTTCAGTAGTGTTTTGTCGTGGTTTACCTTGTCACACTTACATTCTCATGATTTTTCAAAGTTCATTTTGGATTTTTTTAGTTGAAATGCACGAGTTGGAATATTTCAGTAGTGTTTTGTCGTGGTTTACCTTGTCAAACTTACATTTTCTTGCTTTTTCAAAGTTAATTTTGTATATCTTTAGTTGAAATGCAAGAGTTTGAATATTTCAGTAGTGTTTTGTCGTGGTTTACCTTGTTACTGTTACATTCTCTTGATTTTTCAAAGTTCATTTTGGATTTCTTATGTTGAAATGCAAGAGTTGGAATATTTCAGTAGTGTTTTGTTGTGTTTACCTTGTCACACTTACATTCTCTTGATTTTTCAAACTTCATTTTGGATTTGTTTTGTTGAATTGCAAGAGTTGGAATATTTCAGTAGTGTTTTGTCGTGGTTTACCTTGTCACACTTACATTCTCTTGATTTTTTCAAATTTCAGTTTGGATTTATTTCGTTGAAATGCAAGATTTGGAATATTTCAGTAGTGTTTTGTTTTGGTTTACCTTGTCACACTTACATTCTCTTGATTTTTCAAAGTTCATTTTGGATTTGTTTCGTTGAAATGCAAGAGTTGGAGTATTTCAGTAGTGTTTTGTTGTGGTTTACCTTGTCACAGTTACATTCTCTTGATTTTTCAAAGTTCATTTTGGATTTCTTTCGTTGAAATGCAAGAGTTGGAATATTTCATTACTGTTTTGTTGCGTGGTTTACCGTGTCACAGTTACATTCTCTTGATTTTTCAAAGTTCATTTCGAATTTCATTCGTTGAAATGCAAGAGTTGGACTACGTCAGTAGTGTTTTGTTGTGATTTACCTTGTCACAGTTATATTCTCTTGATTTTTCAAAGTTCATTTTGGATTTCTTTCGTTGAAATGCAAGAGTTGGAATATTTCAGTAGTGTTTTATTGTGGTTTACTTTGTCACAGTTATATTCTCTTGATTTTTCAAAGTTCATTTGGAATTTCTTTCGTTGAAATGCAAGAGTTGGAATATTTCAGTAGTGTTTTGTTATGGTTTACCTTGTGACAGTTACATTCTCTTGATTTTTCAAAGTTCATTTTGGATTTCTTTCGTTGAAATGCAAGAGTTGGAATGTTTCAGAAGGGTTTTGTCGAGGTTTACCTTGTCACACTTACATTTTCTTCCTTTTTCAAAGTTCATTTTGGATTTCTTTCGTTGATATGCAAGATTTGGAATATTTCCGTAGTGTTTTGTCTTGGTTTACATTGTCAAACTTACATTCTCTTGATTTTTCAAACTTCGTTTTGGATTTTTTTCGTCAAAATGTAAGAACTGGATTATTTCTTTAGTGTTTCGTCGCGCTTTATAGTTTCAAAATTACGTTATCCTATATTTCGAATTTCATTTTCGGTTTCTTTAATTGAAATGCAATAGTTAGAATATTTAAGTAGTGTTTTGTTATGGTTTACCTTGTCAGAGTTACATTCTCTTGATTTTTCAAAGTTCATTTTGGATTTATTTCGTTGAAATGCATGAGTTGGAATATTTCAGTAGTGTTTTGTTATGGTTTACCTTGTCACAGTTACATTCTATTGATTTTTCAAAGTTCTTTTTTGAATTTCTTTCGTTGAAATGCAAGAGTTGGAATATTTCAGTAGTGTTTTGTTATGGTTTACCTTGTCAAACTTATATTTTCTTGATTTTTCAACGTTCATTTTGGATGTATTTAATTGAAATGCAAGAGTTGGAATATTTCAGTAGTGGTTTGTTGTGCTTTACATTGTCAAAGTTACATTCTCTTGATTTTTCAAAGTACATTTTGGATTTCTTTCGTTGAAATGCAAGAGTTGGAATATTTCAGTAGTGTTTTGTTGTGCTTTACCTTGTCACAGTTACATTCTCTTGATTTTTCAAAGTTCATTTTGGATTTCTTTCGTTGAAATGCATGAGTTGGAATATTTCAGTAGTGTTTTGTTGTTCTTTACCTTGTCACTATTACATTCTCTAGATTTTACAAAGTTCATTTTGGTTTTCTTTCATTGAAATGCAAGAGTTGGAATATTTTAGTAATGTTTTGTCGTGGTTTACCTTGTCACACTTACATTCTCTTGATTTTTCAAATTTCATTTTGGATTTCTTTCGTTGAAATGCAAGAGTTGGAATGTTTCAGTAGGGTTTTGTTGAGGTTTACCTTGTCACACTTACACTTTCTTCCTTTTTCAGAGTTCATTTTGGATTTCTTTCGTTGATATGCAAGATTTGGAATATTTCCCTAGTGTTTTGTTGTGGTTTACCTTGTCACACTTACATTCTCTTGATTTTTCAAAGTTCATTATGGATTTCTTTCGTTGAAATGCAAAAGTTGGAATGTTTCAGTAGTGTTTTGTTGTGCTTTACCTTGTCACACTTACATTCTCTTGATTTTTAAAGTTCATTTTGGATTTCTTTCGTTGAAATGTAAGAGTTGGAATATTTCAATAGTGTTTTGTCGTGATTTACCTTGTCACAGTTACATTCTCTTGATTTTTCAAAGTTTATTTGGAATTTCTTTTGTTGAAATGCAAGAGTTGGAATATTTCAGTAGTGTTTTGCTATGGTTTACCTTGTCACAGTTACAATCTCTTGATTTTTCAAAGTTCATTTTGTATTTATTTCATTGAAATGCAAGAGTTGGAATATTTCAGTAGTGTTTTGTTATGGTTTACCTTGTCACAGTTACATTCAATTGATTTTTCAAAGTTCATTTTTGGATTTCTTTCGTGTACATGCGAGAGTTGGAATATTTGAGTTCAAGTTCAAGTTCCATTTATTTCCATAAATAACAATAACAAAAACAATATCCCAAAGGGCTCAATGACCCGTTATTTGGGAAACGACACAGAATAAATGACTAATATTAGAACTTGGCATAAACAATACTAAACAGTGTTTAACTTATAAATCTATAAGGAAAAGAAGTCAAATCACCGACAGTCCACACGAAACAGCGACCCTCCTATCACCCGACAATAAAAAAATAAATCAAAAATGAAAAATTCTCTACATCATCGAGGATCCAACGCCAACAAAAAAACAATACAACAACTATAAACTAATTAATATTTATCTTTAATAAGAAACTTTTCATCTGTCTTTTAAAGGAGCCAAGTGTTTGTGACTGACGAATCTCAGCAGGAACCAAGTTCCAAGCACGTCCCACAGTCACGACCAGACCAAAGTCTGAACGAACCGAGGGAGTAGCCGGAATCATAACATCCTCCCTGTTTCGAACTGCGTAAAAATTTACTTCCCCTACTGGCTTAAGTAGTCCAGAAAAACAAAATGGGAGATCTCCGTGGAAGAATTGATATGCCAACGAAGCTAGAGATATAACATAAATATCTCTAATCTTAAGGAGATTAACAGGAGAGTGTGTAGTCGACTGGAGAACTGTTATCGCTTTCTCATGAAGAGTACGAACAGGAGCAAGTACAGATGAAAATGTAGACATCCACACAGACGAACAGTAACATATATAAGGGAAAATGAGAGAGATATAAAAGACGGAGTATAGGAAAAGGAAATAAACGCTTTAATTTACGGATGATTCCAAGTCCACGGGAAATTTTCACTCTTATTACTTGAACGTGCAACTTAAACGATAAATTTTCATCCAAAAGAACTCCCAGTAGTTTTTTGTTATGGTTTACCTTGTCACACTTACATTCTCTTGATTTTTCAAAGTTCACTTTGGATTTCTTTCGTTGAAATGCGAGAGTTGGAATATTTCAGTAGTATTTTGTTATGGTTTACCTTGTCACAGTTACATTCTCTTGATTTTTCAAAGTTCATTTTGAATTTCTTTCATTGAAATGCAAGAGTTGGAATATTTCAGTAGTGTTTTGTCGTGGTTTACCTTGTCACACTTTCATTCTCTTGATTTTTCAAAGATCATTTTGAATTTCTTTCATTGAAATGCAAGAGCTGGAATATTTCAGTAGTGTTTTGTTATGGTTTACCTTGTCACAATTACATTCTCTTGATTTTTCCAAGTTCATTTTGGATTTCTTTCGTTGAAATGCAAGAGTGGGAATAATTCAGTAGCGTTTTGTTATGGTTTACCCTGTCACGGTTACATTCTATTGATTTTTAAAGTTCATTTTTGGATTTATTTCATTGAAATGCAAGAGTTGCAATATTTCAGTAGTGTTTTGTTGTGGTTGACCGGGTCACAGTTACATTCTCATGATTTTTCAAAGATAATTTTGGATTTCTTTCGTTGAAATGCAAGAGTTGGAATATTTCAATTGTCTTTTGTTATGGTTTACCTTGTCATAGTTACATTCTTTTGATTTTTCAACGTTCATTTTGGAATTCTTTCGTTGAAAAGCAAAAGTTGGAATATCTCAGTAGTGGTTTGTTGTGCTTTACCCTGTCCAAGTTACATTCTCTTGATTTTTCAAAGATCATTATGGATTTCTTTCGTTGAAATGCATGAGTTGGAATATTTCAGTAGTTTTTTGTTGTGCTTTACCTTGTCACTGTTACATTCTCAAGATTTTTCAAAGTACATTTTGGATTTCTTTCGTTGAAATGCAAGATTTGGAATATTTCAGTAGTGTTTTGTTGTGCTTTACCTTGTCAAACTTACATTCTCATAATTTTTCAAATTTCATTTTGAAATTCTTTCGTGGAAATGCAAGAGTTGGAATATTTTAGCAGTGTTTTGTCGTGGTTTAACTTGTCACACTTACATTCTCTTTCTTTTCAATAGTTAATTTTGTATTTCTTTTATTTAAGTGAAAGAGTTGGACTATTTCAGTAGTCCTTTGTTATGGCTTACCTTGTCGTAGTTACATTCTCTTGTTTTTTGAACCTTCATTTTTGAATTTCTGTTGTTTAAATGCAAGAGTTGGAATATTTCAGTAGTGTTTTGTCGTGGTTTACCTTGTTACTGTTACATTCTCTTGATTTTTCAAAGTTCATTTTGGATTTCTTATGTTGAAATGCAAGAGTTGGAATATTTCAGTAGTGTTTTGTTGTGGTTTACCTTGTCACACTTACATTCTCTTGATTTTTCAAACTTCATTTTGGATTTGTTTTGTTGAATTGCAAGAGTTGGAATATTTCAGTAGTGTTTTGTAGTGCTTTACCTTGTCACAGTTACATTTTCTTGATTTTTTCGAAGATCAGTTTGGATATCTTTCGTTGAAATACAAGAGTTGGAACATTTCAGTAGTGCTTTGTTGTGCTTGACCTTGTCACAGTTACTTTCTCTTGATTTTTGAAAGTTCATTTTGGATTTGTTTCGTTGAAATGTAAGAGTCGGAATATTTCAGTAGTGTTTTGTTGTGGTTTACCTTGTCACACTTACATTCTCTTGATTTTTTCAAAGTTCATTTTTAATTTCTTTCGTTGAAATGTAAGAGTTGGAATATTTCAGTAGTGTTTTGTTGTGCTTTGCCTTCTCACACTTACAATCTCTAGATTTTTCAAAGTTCATTTTGGATTTCTTTCGTTGAAAGGCAAGAGTTGGAATATTTCATTACTTTTTTGTCGTGATTTACCTTGTCACACTTATATTCTGTTGATTTTTCAAAGTTCATTTCGAATTTATTTCATTGAAACACGAGAGTTGGACTGCGTTAGTATTGTCTTTATGTGGTTTACTGTATCGAACTTATATACTCTTCATTCTTCAGAGATCAATTTGGATTTCTTTCATTGAAATGCAAGTCGGAATATTTCACATGTGTTTTGTTGTGGTTTATATTGTCACAGTAACATTCTCTTGATTTTTCCAAGTTCATTTGGAATTTCTTTCGTTGATGAAATGCAAGAGTTTAAATATTTCAGTAGTGTTTCGCTATGGTTTACCTTGTCACAATTATATTCTCTTGATTATTCAAAGTTCATTTTGGATTTCTTTCGTTGAAATGTAAGAGTTGGAATATTTCAGTAGTGTTTTGTTGTGGTTTACCTTGTCACAGTTACATTCTCTTGATTTTTCAAAGTTCCTTTTGGATTTCTTTCATTGAAATGCAAAAGTTGGAATATTTCAGTGGTGTTTCGTCGTGGTTTACCTTGTCACAATTATATTCTCTTGATTTTTCAAAGTTCATTTTGGATTTCTTTCATTGAAATGCAAGAGTTGGAATATTTCAGTAGTTTTTGTAGTGCTTTATCTTATCACAGTTACATTCTCTTGCTTTTTCAAAGTTCATTTTGTATTTCTTTTGTTGAAATACAAGAGTTGGAATATTTCAGTAGTGTTTTGTCGTGGTTTACCTTGTCACAGTTAAATTCTCTTGATTTTTCAAAGTTCATTTTTGATTTCTTTCATTTAAATGCAAGAGTTGGAACATTTCAGTAGTGTTTTGTTATGGTTTACCTTGTCACAGTTACATTCTATTGATTTTTCAAAGTTCGTTTTTGGATTTCTTTCGTTGAAATGCAAGAGTTGGAATATTTTCGTAGTGTTTTGTTATGGTTTACCTTGTCACACTTATATTCTTTTGATTTTTCAATGTTCATTTTGGATTTATTTCATTGAAATGCAAGAGTTGGAATATTCCAGTAGTGGTTTGTTGTGCTTTACCTTGTCAAAGTTACATTCTCTTGATTTTTCAAAATTCATTTTGGATTTCTTTCGTTGAATTGCAAGAGTTGGAATATTTCAGTAGTGTTTTGTTTTGGTTTACCTTGTCAAAGTTACATTCTATTGATTTTTCAAAGTTCGTTTTTGGATTTCTTTCGTTGAAATGCAAGAGTTGGAATATTTCAGTAGTGTTTTGTTATGGTTTACCTTGTCACACTTATATTCTCTTGATTTTTCAAAGTTCATTTTGGATTTATTTCATTGAAATGCAAGAGTTGGAACATTCCAGTAGTGGATTGTTGTGGTTTACCTTGTCAAAGTTACATTCTCTTGATTTTTCAAAGTTCATTTTGGATTTCTTTCGTTGAAATGCAAGAGTTGGAATATTTCAGTAGTGTTTTGTTATGGTTTACCTTGTCACAGTTACATTCTATTGATTTTTAAAGTTCAGTTTTGGATTTCTTTCGTTAAAATGCAAGACTTGGAATACTTCAGCAATGTTTTGTCATGGTTTACCTTGTCACCCTTACATTCTCTTGATTTTCAAAGATCATTTTGGATTTCTTTCGTTGAAATGCAAGAGTTGGAATATTTCAGAAATGTTTTGTTGTGCTTTACCTTTTCATACTTACATTCTCTTAATTTTTCAAAGTTGATTTTGGATTTCTTTCATTGAAATGCAAAAGTTGGTATATCTCAGTAGTGGTTTGTTGTGCTTTACCTTGTCAAAGTTACATTCTCTTGATTTTTCAAAGTTCATTTTGGATTTCTTTCGTTGAAATGCATGAGTTGGAATATTTCAGTAGTGTTTTGTTGTGCTTTACCTTGTCACTGTTACATTCTCTAGATTTTTTAAAGAACATTTTGGATTTCTTTCGTTGAAATGCAAGAGTTCATTTCAGTAGTGTTTTGTTATGGTTTGCCTTGTCACAGTTACATTCTATTGATTTTTCAAAGTTCATTTTTAGCTTTCTTTCGTTGAAATGCAAGAGTTGGAATATTTCAGTAGTGTATTTTTATGGTTTACCTTGTCACACTTATATTCTCTTGATTTTTCAAAGTTCATTTTGGATTTATTTCATCGAAATGCAAGAGTTGGAATATTTCAGTAGTGTTTTGTTGTGGTTTACCTTGTCATACTTACATTCTCTTGATTTTTCAAAGTTCATTTTGAATTTCTTTCGTTGAAATGCAAGAGTTGAAATATTTCAGTAGTGTTTTGTCTTGGTTTACCTTGTCACACTTACATTCTCTTGATTTTTCAAAGTTCATTTTGGATTTCTTTCGTTGAAAAGCAAGAGTTGGAATATTTCAGTAGTGTTTTGTCGTAGTTTACCTTATCACATTTACATTCTCTTAATTTTTCAAAGTTCATTTTGGATTTCTCTCAGTGAAATGCAAGAGTTGGAATATTTCAGTAGTGTTTAGTCGTGGTTTACCTTGTCACAATTACATTTTCTTGATTTTTCAAAGTTCATTTTCGATTTCTTTCATTGAAATGCAAGAGTTGAAATATTTCAGTATTTTTTTGTAGTGATTTACCTTATCACAGTTACATTCTCTTGATTTTTCAAAGTTCATTTTGGATTTCTTTCGTTGAAATGCAAGAGTTGGAATATTTCAGAAGCGTTTTGTCGTGGTTTACCTTGTCACAGTTAAATTCTCTTGATTTTTCAAAGTTCATTTTTGATTTCTTTCATTGAAATGCAAGAGTTGGAATATTTAAGTAGTGTTTTGTTCTGGTTTACCTTGTCACAGTTACATTCTCTTGATTTTTCAAAGTTCATTTTGGATTTCTTTCGTTGAAATGCAAGAGTTGGAATATTTCAGTAGTGTTTTGTTTTGGTTTACCTTGTCAAAGTCACATTCTATTGATTTTTCAAAGTTCGTTTTTGGATTTCTTTCGTTGAAATGCAAGAGTTGGAATATTTCAGTAGTGTTTTGTTATGGTTTACCTTGTCAAACTTATATTTTCTTGATTTTTCAAAGTTCATTTTGGATTTATTTCATTGAAATGCAAGAGTTGGAATATTTCAGTAGTGGTTTGTTGTGCTTTACCTTGTCAAAGTTACATTTTCTTGATTTTTCAAAGTTCATTTTGGATTTCTTTCTTTGAAATGCAAGAGTTTGAATATTTCAGTAGTGTTTTGTTGTGCTTTACCTAGTCACAGTTACATTCGCTTGATTTTTCAAATTTCATTTTGGATTTCTTTAGTTGAAATGCATGAGTTGGAATATTTCAGTAGTGTTTTGTTGTTCTTTACCTTGTCACTATTACATTCTCTAGATTTTACAAAGTTCATTTTGGTTTTCTTTCATTGAAATGCAAGAGTTGGAATATTCTAGTAATGTTTTGTCATGGTTTACCTTGTCACACTTACGTTCTCTTGATTTTTCAAAGTTCATTTTGGATTTCTTTTGTTGAAATGCAAGAGTTGGAATATTTCAGAAGAGTTTTGTCGAGGTTTACCTTGTCACACTTACATTTTCTTCCTTTTTCAAACTTCATTTTGGATTTCTTTCGTTGATATGCAAGATTTGGAATATTTCCCTAGTGTTTTGTTGTGGTTTACCTTGTCACAGTTACATTCTCTTGATTTTTCAAAGTTCATTTTTGATTTCTTTCGTTAAAATGCAAGAGTTGGAATATTTCAGTAGTGTTTTGTAGTGGTTTACCTTGTCACACTTACATTCTCTTGATTTTTTTAAAGTTCATTTTGGATTTCTTTCGTTGAAATGCAAGAGTTGGAATGTTTCAGTAGTGTTTTGTTGTGCTTTACCTTGTCACAGTTACATTCTCTTGATTTTTCAAAGTTTATTTGGAATTTCTTTTGTTGAAATGCAAGAGTTGGAATATTTCAGTTGTGTTTTGTTATGGTTTACCTTGTCACAGTTACATTCTATTGATTTTTCAAAGTTCATTTTTGGATTTCTTTCGTGTACATGCGATAGTTGGAATATTTCAGTAGTGTTTTGTTATGGTTTACCTTGTCACACTTAAATTCTCTTGATTTTTCAAATTTCACTTTGGATTTCTTTCGTTGAAATGCAAGAGTTGGAATATTTCAGTAGTGTTTTGTTATGCTTTACCTTGTCACAGTTACATTCTCTTGATTTTTCAAAGCTCATTTTGGATTTTTTTCTTTGAAATGCAAGAGTTTGAATATTTCAGTAGTGTTTTATCGTGGTTTACCTTGTCACACTTACATTCTCTTGATTTTTCAAAGTTCATTTTGAATTTCTTTCGTTGAAATGCAAAAGTTGGAATATTTCAGTAGTGTTTTGTTATGATTTACCTTGTCACAGTTACATTCTCTTGATTTTTCCAAGTTCATTTTGGATTTCTTTCGTTGAAATGCAAGAGTTGGAATATTTCAGTAGTGTCTTGTCATGGTTTACCTTGTCACAGTTACATTCTCTTGATTTTTAAAGTTCATTTTTGGATTTATTTCATTGAAATGCAAGAGTTGGAATATTTCAGTAGTGTTTTGTCATGGTTTACCTTATCATACTTACATTCTCTTGATTTTTCAAAGTTCATTTTACATTTCTTTCGTTGAAATGCAAGAGTTGGAATATTGCATTAGTGTTTTTTTATGGTTTACCTTGTCGTAGTTACATTCTCTTGATTTTTCAAAGTTCATTTTGGATTTCTTTCATTGAAATGAAAAAGTTGGAATATCTCAGTAGTGGTTTGTTGTGCTTTAACTTGTCAAAGTTACATTCTCTTGATTTTTCAAAGATCATTTTGGATTTCTTTCGTTGAAATGCAAGAGTTGGAATATTTTCGTAGTGTTTTGTTATGGTTTACCTTGTCACACTTATATTCTTTTGATTTTTCAATGTTCATTTTGGATTTATTTCATTGAAATGCAAGAGTTGGAATATTCCAGTAGTGGTTTGTTGTGCTTTACCTTGTCACAGTTACATTCTCTTGATTTTTCAAAGTTCATTTTTGGATTTCTTTCGTTGAAATGCAAGAGTTGGAATATTTCAGTAGTGTTTTGTTTTGGTTTACCTTGTCAAAGTTACATTCTATTGATTTTTCAAAGTTCATTTTTGGATTTCTTTCGTTGAAATGCAAGAGCTGGAATATTTCAGTAGTGTTTTGTTATGGTTTACCTTGTCACACTTATATTTTAGTTGAAATGCAAGAGTTGGAATATTTCAGTAGTGTTTTGTCTTGGTTTACCTTGTCACACTTACATTCTCTTGATATTTCAAAGTTCATTTTGGATTTCTTTCGTTGAAATGCAAGAGTTGGAATATTTCCGTAGTGTTTTGTCGTGGTTTACCTTGTCAAACTTACATTTTCTTGCTTTTTCAAAGTTCATTTTGGATTTCTTTCGTTGAAACGCAAGAGTTGGAATATTTCAGTAGTGTTTTGTTGTGGTTTACCTTGTCACAGTTACATTCTCTTAATTTTTAAAAGTTGATTTTGGATTTCTTTCGTTGAAATGCAAGAGTTGGAATATTTTAGTAGTGTTTTGTTGTGGTTTACCTTGTCACACTTACATTCTCTTTATTTTTCAAAGTTCATTTTGGATTTCTTTCGTTGAAATGCAAGAGTTGGAATATTTCAGTAGTGTTTTGTCGTGGTTTACCTTATCACACTTACATTCTCTTGATTTTTTCAAAGTTCATTTTAAATTTCTTTAGTTGAAATGCAAGAGTTGGAATATTTCAGTAGTGTTTTGTTGTGCTTTGCCTTGCCACAGTTACATTCACTAGATTTTTCAAAGTTCATTTCGAATTTCTTTCATTGAAATGCAAGAGTTGGACTGTGTCAGTAGTGTTTGTCGTGATTTACCTTGTCAAACTTACATTCTCTTGATTTTTCAGAGATTATTTTGGAATTTCTTTCGTAGACATGCAAGAGTTGGAATATATCAGTAGTGTTTTGTTGTGGTTTACCTTGTCCCAGTTACATTCTCTTGATTTTTCCAAGTTCATTTGGAATTTCTTTCGTTGAAATGCAAGAGTTGGAATATTTCAGTAGTGTTTTGTTATTGTTTACCTTGTCACAGTTACATTCTCTTGATTTTTCAAAGTTCATTTTGAATTTCTTTCGTTGAAATGCAAGAGTTGGAATATTTCAGTAGTGTTTTATCGTAGTTTACCTTGTCATATTTAAATTCTCTTGATTTTTCAAAGTTCATTTTTAATTTCTTTCATTGAAATGTAAGAGTTGGAATATTTCAGTAGTGTTTTGTCGCGGTTTACCTTGTCACAATTACATTCTCTTGATTTTTCAAAGTTCATTTTGAATTTCTTTCGTTGAAATGCAAGAGTTGGAATATTTCAGTAGTGTTTTTTCATGGTTCACCTAGTCCCACTTACATTCTATTGATTTTTCAAAGTTCATTTTGGATTTCTTTCATTGAAATGCAAGAGTTGGAATATTTCAGTAGTGATTTGTTATGGTTTACCTTGTCACAGTTAAATTCTCTAGATTTTTCAAAGTTCATTTTGGATTTCTTTCGTTGAAATGCAAGCGTTGGAATATTTCAGTAGGGTTTTGTTGTGGTTTACCTTGTCACAGTTACATTCTCTTGATTTTTCAAAGTTCGTTTTTGGATTTCTTTCGTTGAAATGCAAGAGTTGGAATATTTCAGTAGTGTTTTGTTATGGTTTAACTTGTCACACTTATATTCTCTTGATTTTTCAAAGTTCATTTTGGATTTCTTTTGTTGAAATGCAAGAGTTGGAATATTTCAGTAGTGTTTTGTTTTGGTTTACCTTGTCACAATTACATTCTCTTGATTTTTCAAAGTTCATTTTGGATTTCTTTCATTTAAATGAATGAGTTGGAATATTTCAGTATTGTCTTGTTGTGTTTTACCTTGTCACAGTTACATTCTCTAGATTTTTCAAAGTTCATTTTGGATTTCTTTCGTTGAAATGCAAGAGTTGGAATATTTCAGTAGTGTTTTGTTGTGCTTTACCTTGTCACTATTACATTCTCTTGATTTTAAATAGTTCATTTTGGATTTCTTTCGTTGAAATGGAAGAGTTGGAATATTTTAGTAATGTTTTGTCGTGGTTTACCTTGTCACACTTACATTCTCTTGATTTTTCAAAGTTCATTTTGGATTTCATTTGTTGAAATGCAAGAGTTGGAATATTTCAGAAGGGTTTTATCGTGGTTTACCTTGTCACACTTACATTTTCTTCCTTTTTCAAAGTTCATTTTGGATTTCTTTCGTTGATATGCAAGATTTGGAATATTTCACTAGTGTTTTGTTGTGGTTTACCTTGTCACACTTAAATTCTCTTGATTTTTCAAAGTTCATTTTGTATTTTTTTCAGTGAAATTCAAGAGTTGGAATATTTCAGAAATGTTTTGTCGTGATTTACCTTGTCAAAGTTACATTCTCTTGATTTTTTCAAAGTTCATTTTGGATTTCTTTCGTTGAAATGCAAGAGTTGGAATATTTCAGTAGTGTTTTGTCGTGATTTACCTTGTCACAGTTACATTCTCTTGATTTTTTAAAGTTCATTTGGAATTTCTTTCGTTGAAATGCAAGAGTTGGAACATTTCAGTAGTGTTTTGTTATGGTTTGCCTTGTCACAGTTACATTCTATTGATTTTTCAAAGTTCATTTTTAGCTTTCTTTCGTTGAAATGCAAGAGTTGGAATATTTCAGTAGTGTATTTTTATGGTTTACCTTGTCACACTTATATTCTCTTGATTTTTCAAAGTTCATTTTGGATTTATTTCATCGAAATGCAAGAGTTGGAATATTTCAGTAGTGTTTTGTTGTGGTTTACCTTGTCATACTTACATTCTTTTGATTTTTCAAAGTTCATTTTGGATTTCTTTCGTTGAAATGCAAGAGTTGGAATATTTCAGTAGTGTTTTGTCTTGGTTTACCTTGTCACACTTACATTCTCTTGATTTTTCAAAGTTCATTTTGGATTTCTTTCGTTGAAATGCAAGAGTTGGAATATTTCAGTAGTGTTTAGTCGTAGTTTAACTTGTCACATTTACATTCTCTTAATTTTTCAAAGTTCATTTTGGATTTCTATCATTGAAATGCAAGAGTTGGAATATTTCAGTAGTGTTTCGTCGTGGTTTACCTTGTCACAATTACATTCTCTTGATTTTTCAAAGTTCATTTTCGATTTATTTCATTGAAATGCAAGAGTTGAAATATTTCAGTATTTTTTTGTAGTGATTTACCTTATCACAGGTACATTCTCTTGATTTTTCAAAGTTCATTTTGGATTTCTTTCCTTGAAATGCAAGATTTGGAATATTTCAGTAGTGTTTTGTCGTGGTTTAACTTGCCACATTGAAATTCTCTTGATTGTTCAAAGTTCAGTCTGGATTTATTTCGTTGAAATTCAAGAATTGGAATATTTCGGTAGTGTTTTGTTGTGCTTTACCTTGTCAAACTTAAATTCGCTTGATTTTTAAAAGTTCATTTCGGATTTCTTTCATTGAAATGCAAGAGTTGGACTATTTCAGTAGTGTTTTGTCGTGATTTACCTTGTCAAAGTTACATTCTTTTGATTTTTCAAAGTTCGTTTTTGTATTTCTTTCGTTGAAATGCAAGAGTTGGAATATTTCAGTAGTGTTTTCTTATGGTTTACCTTGTCAAACTTATATTTTCTTGATTTTTCAAAGTTCATTTTGGATTTATTTCATTGAAATGCAAGAGTTGGAATATTTCAGTAGTGGTTTGTTGTGCTTTACCTTGTCAAAGTTACATTTTCTTGATTTTTCAAAGTTCATTTTGGATTTCTTTCGTTGAAATGCAAGAGTTTGAATATTTCAGTAGTGTTTTGTTGTGCTTTACCTAGTCACAGTTACATTCGCTTGATTTTTCAAATTTCATTTTGGATTTCTTTCGTTGAAATGCATGAGTTGGAATATTTCAGTAGTGTTTTGTTGTTCTTTACCTTGTCACTATTACATTCTCTAGATTTTACAAAGTTCATTTTGGTTTTCTTTCATTGAAATGCAAGAGTTGGAATATTCTAGTAATGTTTTGTCATGGTTTACCTTGTCACACTTACGTTCTCTTGATTTTTCAAAGTTCATTTTGGATTTCTTTTGTTGAAATGCAAGAGTTGGAATATTTCAGAAGAGTTTTGTCGAGGTTTACCTTGTCACACTTACATTTTCTTCCTTTTTCAAACTTCATTTTGGATTTCTTTCGTTGATATGCAAGATTTGGAATATTTCCCTAGTGATTTATCATGGTATACCTTGTCGCAGTTACATTCTCTTGATTTTTCAAAGCTAATTTTGGATTTTATTTCGTTAAAATGCAAGAGTTGGAATATTTAAGTAGTGTTTTGTAGTGGTTTACATTGTCACACTTAAATTCTCATGATTTTTCTAAAGTTCATTTTGGATTTCTTTCGTTGAAATGCAAGAGTTGGAATGTTTCAGTAGTGTTTTGTTGTGCTTTACATTGTCACAGTTACATTCTCTTGATTTTTCAAAGTTTATTTGGAATTTCTTTTGTTGAAATGCAAGAGTTGGAATATTTCAGTTGTGTTTTGTTATGGTTTACCTTGTCACAGTTACATTCTATTGATTTTTCAAAGTTCATTTTTGGATTTCTTTCGTGTACATGCGATAGTTGGAATATTTCAGTAGTGTTTTGTTATGGTTTACCTTGTCACACTTACATTCTCTTGATTTTTCAAAGTTCACTTTGGAATTTCTTTCGTTTATATGCGAGAGTTGGAATATTTCAGTAGTGTTTTGTTATGGTTTACCTTGTCACAGTTACATTCTCTTGATTTTTCAAAGTTCATTTTTGATTTTTTCTTTGAAATGCAAGAGTTGGAATATTTCAGTAGTGTTTTGTCGTGGTTTACCTTGTCACAGTTACATTCTCTTGATTTTTCAAAGTTCATTTTGGATTTCTTTCGTTGAAATGCAAGATTTCGAATATTTCAGTAGTGTTTTGTTATGATTTACCTTGTCACAGTTACATTCTCTTGATTTTTCCAAGTTCATTTTGGATTTCTTTCGTTGAAATGCAAGAGTTGGAATATTTAAGTAGTGTCTTGTCATGGTTTACCTTGTCACAGTTACATTCTCTTGATTTTTAAAGTTCATTTTTGGATTTATTTCATTGAAATGCAAGAGTTGGAATATTTCAGTAGTGTTTTGTCATGGTTTACCTTATCATACTTACATTCTCTTGATTTTTCAAAGTTCATTTTACATTTCTTTCGTTGAAATGAAAGAGTTGGAATATTGCATTAGTGTTTTTTTATGGTTTAACTTGTCGTAGTTACATTCTCTTGATTTTTCAAAGTTCATTTTGGATTTCTTTCATTGAAATGAAAAAGTTGGAATATCTCAGTAGTGGTTTGTTGTGCTTTACCTTGTCAAAGTTACATTCTCTTGATTTTTCAAAGATCATTTTGGATTTCTTTCGTTGAAATGCATGAGTTGGAATATTTCAGTAGTTTTTTGTTGTGCTTTACCTTGTCACTGTTACATTCTCTAGATTTTTCAAAGTACATTTTGGATTTCTTTCGTTGAAATGCAAGAGTTGGAATATTTCAGTAGTGTTTTGTTGTGGTTTATCTTGTCACAGTTACATTCTCTTGATTTTTGAAAGTTAATTTTTGAATTTCTTTCGTTGAAATGCAAGAGTTGGAATATTTCAGTAGTGTTTTGTCGTGGTTTACCTTGTTACTGTTACATTCTCTTGATTTTTCAAAGTTCATTTTGGATTTCTTATGTTGAAATGCAAGAGTTGGAATATTTCAGTAGTGTTTTGTTGTGGTTTACCTTGTCACACTTACATTCTCTTGATTTTTCAAACTTCATTTTGGATTTGTTTCGTTGAAATGCAAGAGATGGAATATTTCAGTAGTGTTTTGTCGTGGTTTACCTTGTCACACTTACATTCTCTTGATTTTTTCAAAGTTCATTTTGGATTTCTTTCGTTGAAATGCAAGAGTTGGAATATTTCAGTAGTGTTTTGTTGTCCTTTACCTTGTCACAAATACATTCTCTTGATTTTTCAAAGTTCATTTTGGATTTCTTATGTTGAAATGCAAGAGTTGGAATATTTCAGTAGTGTTTTGTTGTGGTTTAGCTTGTCACACTTACATTCTCTTGATTTTTCACACTTCATTTTGGATTTGTTTCGTTGACCTGCAAGAGTTGGAATATTTCAGTAGTGTTTTGTCGTGATTTATCTTGTCACACTTACATTCTCTTGATTTTTCAAAGTTCAATTTGGATTTCTTTCGTTGAAATACAAGAGTTGGAATATTTCAGTAGTGTTTTGTTGTGGTTTACCTTGTCCCAGTTGTATTCTCTTGATTTTTCAAAGTTCATTTGGAATTTCTTTCTTTGAAATGCAAGAGTTGGAATATTTCAGTAGTGTTTTATTGTGGTTTACCTTGTCACAGTTACATTCTCTTGGTTTTTCAAACTTAATTTTGAATTTCTTTCGTTGAACAGCAAGAGTTGGAATATTTCAGTAGTTTTTTTTCGTTGCTTACCTTGTCACAGTTACATTCTCTCGATTTTTCAAAGTTTATTTTGGAGTTCTTTCATTGAAATGCAATATATGGAATATTTCAGTAGTGTTTCGTCGTGGTTTACCTTGTCACACTTATATTCTCTTGATTTTTCAAAGTTCATTTTGGATTTCTTTCATTGAAATGCAAGAGTTGGAATATTACAGTAGTGTTTTGTTGTGCTTTACCTTGTCACAGTTACATTCCCTTGATTTTTCAAAGTTCATTTTGGATTTCTTTCGTTGAAATGCAAGAGTTGGAATATTTCACTAGTGTTTTGTTGTGGTTTACCTTGTCACAGTTACATTCTCTTGATTTTTCAAAGTTCATTTTTGGATTTCTGTGGTTGAAATGCAAGAGTTGGAATATTTCAGTAGTGTTTTGTTATGGTTTACCTTGTCACACTTATATTCTCTTGATTTTTCAAAGTTCATTTTGGATTTATTTCATTGAAATGCAAGAGTTGGAATATTCCAGTAGTGGTTTGTTGTGCTTTACCTTGTCAAAGTTACATTCTCTTGATTTTTCAAAGTTCATTTTGAATTTCTTTCGTTGAAATGCAAGAGTTGGAATATTTCAGTAGTGTTTTGTTGTGCTTTACCTTGTCACAGTTACATTCGCTTGATTTTTCAAAGTTCATTTTGGATTTCTTTCGTTGAAATGCATGAGTTGGAATATTTCAGTATTGTTTTGTTGTGCTTTACCTTGTCACTGTTACATTCTCTTGATTTTTCAAAGTTCATTTTGGACTTTCTTTCGTTGAAATGTAAGAGTTGGAATATTTCAGTAGTGTTTTGTTGTGCTTTACCTTGTCACTATTACATTCTCTAGATTTTACAAAGTTCATTTTGGATTTTTTTCGTTGAAATGCAAGAGTTGGAATATTTTAGTAGTGTTTTGTTGTGGTTTACCTTGTCACACTTACATTCTCTTGTTTTTTCAAAGTTCATTTTGGATTTCTTTCGTTGAAATGCAAGAGTTGGAATATTTCAGAGGGGTTTTGTCGTGGTTTACCTTGTCACACTTACATTTTCTTGCTTTTTCAAAGTTCATTTTGGATTTCTTTCGTTGAAATGCAAGATTTTGAATATTTTAGTAGTGTTTTATTGTGGTTTACCTTGTCACACTTACATACTCTTGATTTTTCAAAGTTCATTTAGGAATTCTTTCGTTGAAAGGCAAAATTTGGAATATTTCAGTAGTGTTTTGTCGTGGTTTACCTTGTCACACTTACATTCTCTTGATTTTTTCAAAGTTCCTTTTGGATTTCTTTCGTTGAAATGCAAGAGTTGGAATGTTTCAGTAGTGTGTTGTTGTGCTTCACCTTCTCACAGTTACATTCTCTTGATTGTTCAAAGTTCATTTTGGATTTCTTTCGTTGAAATGCAAGAGTTGGAATATTTCAGTAGTGTTTTGTCGTGATTTACCTTGTCGCACTTACATTCTCTTGATTTTTCAAAGTTCATTTTGGATTTCTTTCATTGAAATGCAAGAGTTGGAATATTTCAGTAGTGTTTTGTCGTGGTTTACCTTGTCACAGTTACATTCTCTTGATTTGTCAAAATTCATTTTGGATTTCTTTCATTGAAATGCAAGAGTTGGAATATTTCAGTAGTGTTTTGTAGTGCTTTACCTTATCACAGTTACATTCTCTTGATTTTTCAAAGTTCATTTTGGATTTCTTTAGTTGAAATGCAAGAGTTGGAATATTTTAGTAATGTTTTGTCGTGGTTTATGGTTTACCTTGTCACGGTTACATTCGATTGATTTTTCAAAGTTCATTTTTGGCTTTCTTTCGTTGAAATGGAAGAGTTGGAATATTTCAGTAGTGTTTTTTTATGGTTTACCTTGTCACACTTATATTCTCTTGATTTTTCAAAGTTCATTTTGGATTTAGTTCATTGAAATGCAAGAGTTGGAATATTTCAGTAGTGTTTTGCTGTGGTTTACCTTGTCATACTTACATTCTTTTGATTTTTCAAAGTTCATTTTGGATTTCTTTCGTTGAAATGAAAGAGTTGGAAATTTCAGTAGTGTTTTGTCTTGGTTTACCTTGTCACACTTACATTCTCTTGATTTTTCAAAGTTCATTTTGGATTTCTTTCGTTGAAAAGCAAGAGTTGGAATATTTCAGTACAGTAGTGTTTTGTCGTGGCTGACCTTGTCACATTTACATTCTCTTCATTTTTCAAAGTTCATTTGTGATTTCTCTCATTGAAATGCAAGAGTTGGAATATTTCAGTAGTGTTTCGTCGTGGTTTACCTTGTCACAATTACATTCTCTTGATTTTTCAAAGTTCATTTTGGATTTCTTTCATAGAAATAAAAGAGTTGGAATATTTCAGTAGTGTTTTGTCTTGGTTTACCTTGTCACAGTTACATTCTCTTGATTTTTTTAAAGTTCATTTTGGATTTCTTTCATTGAAATGCAAGAGTTGGAATATTTCAGTAGTGTTTCGTCGTGGTTTACCTTGTCACAATTACACTCTCTTGATTTTTCAAAGTTAATTTTGGATTCCTTTCATTGAAATGAAAGAGTTGGAATATTTGAGTAGTTTTTTGTAGTGCTTTACCTTATCACAGTTACATTCTCTTGCTTTTTCAAAGTTCATTTTGGATTTCTTTTGTTGAAAAGCAAGAGTTGGAATATTTCAGTAGTGTTTTGTCGTGGTTTACCTTGTAACAGTTACATTCTCTTGATTTTTCAAAGTTCATTTTGGATTTATTTCATTGAAATGCAAGAGTTGGAATATTCCAGTAGTGGTTTGTTGTGCTTTACCTTGTCAAAGTTACATTCGCTAGATTTTTCAAAGTTCATTTTGGATTTCTTTCGTTGAAATGCAAGAGTTGGAATATTTCAGTAGTGTTTTGTCGTGGTTTACCTTGTCAAACTTATTCAACTAGATACGCTTCAGTGGTTCCTATACGTCTCTGCAAAGTATAATAGAGGCTGACCTAGATAAAGATCGTTCAACCTCAAGAGAGCACTAGGGAATGGCCTTGATAAAGGTCATTCAACTTGATACGCTTCAGTGGTTCCTATACGTCTCTGCAAAGTATAATAAAGGCTGACCTAGATAAAGATCGTTCAACCTCAAAAATGTCCTAAGGAATGGCTTTTATAAAGTTCATTCAACTTGATACGCTTCAGTGGTTCCTATACGTCTCTGCAAATTATAATAGAGGCTGACCTAGATAAAGATCATTCAACCGCAAGAGTGCCCTAGGAAATGGCCTTAATAAAGTTCATTCAACTTGATGAGAATGACCTAGATAAAGTTCGTTCAACCTCAAGAGTGCCCTAGGGGATGACTAGATAAAGTTTATTCAACTTGATACGCTTCAGTGGTTCCTAATGCTTCCATTGAAGTATAATAGAGAATGACCTAGATAAAGTTCGTTCTCCTCAAGAGTGCCCTAGAGGATTACCTAGATAAAGTTCATTCAATTTGATACGCTTCAGTGGTTCCTAGTGCTTCCATAGAAGTATAATAGAGAATGACCTAGATAAAGTTCGTTCAACCTCGAGAGTGCCCTAGGGGATGACCTAGATAAAGATCATTCAACTTGATACGATTCAGTGGTTCCTAAGGCTTCCATAGAAGTATAATAGAGAATGACCTACGTACAGTTCATTCAACCTCAAGAGGGCCATAGGGGATGACCTAGATAAATTTCCTTCATCTTGATACGCTTCAGTGGTTCATAGTGCTTCCATAGAAGTATAACAGAGAATGATCTAGATAAAGTTCATTCAACCTCAAGAGTGCCCTAGGGGAAGATCTAGATAAAGTTCATTCAACTTGATACGCTTCAGTGGTTCCTATAGGTCCCATAGAAGTATAATAGAGAATGACCTAGATAAAGTTCGTTCAACCTCAAGAGTACTCTAGGGGGTGACCTTGATAAAGTTTGTTCAACTTCAGGAGTGCCCTAGGGAATCGCTGTTAAACCTTCTTCATTGTTATTGAGAAGTATTCTTACAATTAATTCAAGAGGCAAAAATATTTCAAGGAAATGTTTTTTTAAGGTATTGTGTCAGAAATTATATTTTTTTAAAGTCCACGTCGAATTCGGCTCAGTTGCTAACGAGTCTTATCGGCCAGATCATAACACCAAAATTTTCCGCTTTATTACAAATATCAGAAATTGTGGTTTGCACCTCTGAACCATGAACTCCAAACAAGCCTTTAGGTGACAAAAAATGTACACAATAGGGTACTTACCTCATACCTCTACCGCTAATAATAGAACTACGGAAAATAAACCAGTTGCGAGTAGTGATAGTATAATAGATTGAAAAGGGACACGAAAAGGGACAAGAAAACCCACGTCTGAGACACTACAGTTACCCATGGAAATTGCAAAAAAAAGCTGGCAAGGTATAAAGTGGCCAAGCATGTTTTGAAACTAAGGGAATCCTAATAGTACATGGAATTGCATAAGAATATGCTCAAAAGTGTAATAGATTGAAAAGGGACACGAAAAGGGACAAGAAAACCCACGCCTGAGACACTACAGTTACACATGGACATTGCAAAAAAAGCTGGCAAGGTATAAAGTGGCCAAGCATGTTTTGCAACTATAGTCAAGGCTTTATAAGATAATTAGAGTGGTTTGTGAGGCAACATCCGTTTATTAGGCGACTGGTTTTTCTGATTATTTGGAAGATTGCCTTAACTTGAGAGTAGTTTGTTATTAAAAAATTGGATGCTACAATCAGAATTGTTTGATTGACATTTGCAAAAAGGGGTAAGGGATTTGCGTATTGAAGTGTAACTTGAGAGTAGTTTGCTATTAAAAAATTGGATGCTACAATCAGAATTGTTTGACTGAAATTTGCAAAAAGGGGTAAGGGATTTGCGAATTGGAGTGTAACTCAAGAGTAGTTTGTTTTTGCAGTAAACTCTTAGTTTTTTGTAAGAAAATTATGGAAAATACAATTCTCTGGTGCAAATCCGAAACTTTGGTCTATTTTTGGATCGAAAAATAAACTATTTCTGTAAAATATGAGCTAACAAGGGTTTTTGGTCGTAAACTCTAGTTTTTGTTTGTAAGAAAATTATGAAAAAATACAATTCGTTGGCTCATAGGTGAAAATTAAGTCCAGTTATAGATCCAAAAATAAACTATTTCTATCAAATCTGAGCTAATAAGGTTTTTTTGCAGTAAACTCTAGTTTTTTGTAAGAAAATTATGAAAATACAATTCTCTGGTGCAAATCTGAAAGTTTAGTCTATTTTTGGATGGAAAAATAAACTATTTCTGTAAAATCTGAGCTAATTAGGGTTTTTGGCCGCAAACTCTAGTTTTTGTAAGAAAATTATGGAAAATACAATTGTCTGGTTCCAATCTGAAACTTTAGTCTATTTTTGGATCGAAAAGGTAAACTATTTCTGTAAAATCTGAGCTAACAAGGGTTTTTTGCAGTAAACTCTAGTTTTTTATAAGAAAATTATGGAAAATACAATTCTATGGTGCAAATCTGAAACTTTAGTCTATTTTTGGATCGAAAAATAAACTATTTCTATAAAATCTGAGCTAATAAGGGTTTTTGGCCGGAAAGTTTAGATTTTTGTAAGAAAATTATGGAAAATACAATTTGTTGGCTCATAGGTGAAAATTAAGTCCAGTTATGGATCGAAAAATAAACTATTTCTATAAAATCTGAGCTAATAAGGGTTTTTTGCAGTAAACTCTGGTTTTTGTAAGAAAATTATGGAAAATACAATTATCTGGTTTAAATCTGAAACTTTAGTCTATTTTTGGATCGAAAAATAAACTATTTCTGTAAAATCTGAGCTAATAAGGGTTTTTGGTCGTAAACTCTAGTTTTCTGTTCCATAAAATCGTTCACCATGTTCTCTCTTGATATTGTAGCAATTGTCTTCTCTTAACTCGTAATCGGTAGAATAATCATTATTCCATTTTGAGTCATACAAAATATTTACTGGTGTGTCACCGACAGGTTCAATATGCATTTCATCTTGGGTATTATTTGATTCATTAACTGTTTGATCAATGGTAGTAACGTTTGCTGACACTTTTTTTTCATCGATTCATCTTTATATTCCTTAGTGATATTTTCTACCAATGCCCTTTTTATATTTCCGGCAATTTCACTGTCTATTGCAACGTTATTTTTACAAAGGTAACAGTTTTGGCACGTAGACAAGATATGGTTTATGATATTAGTAGAAGAGTAGGCCTTTCTTTTCTTCTTTGCTTTCATTTGAATGCTAATACCTAAAAGATGACGAAAGGTTCTATCAATAGGTAGCATGTTACCTATAGCACTAGCATGAATATACCCCTCTTCATCAACTATTATTTTTATGTTGGCATTCTCTTTGAGTACTAACATCTCTGGAAATGATACTTTCGCATATCCACCATTTGTATAATTGAATTTTGTTGGTACTCCAAAGAAATTTAATTTCTTAGTGTCTTGACAGCACACGCATACGTTTCCGATAGTGCTACCACTTGTACTTGTTTCATAGTTCAAATACTTCTCCATGTCACCATTCAATGCTACAATAACACTAACATGTGAACACGTTTCTAATGGGGGGTCATCCACATGTTCAATATGCATTTAATCTTTGCTATTATTTGGTTCAATTAAACACTACTGAAATATTTCCAACTCTTGGATTTCAACGAAAGAAATCCAAAATGAACTTTGAAAAATTAAGAGAATGTAACTGTGACAAGGTAAAGCACAACAAAACACTACTGAAACATTCCAACTTTTGCATTTCAACGAAAGAAATCCAAAATAAACTTTGAAAAAATCAAGAGAATGTAGGTGTGACAAGGTAAACCATGACAAAACACTACTGAAATATTCCAACTCTTGCATTTCAATGAAAGAAATCCAAAATGAACTTTGAAAAATCAAGAGAAATTAACTGTGACAAGGTAAACCACGACAAAACACTACTGAAATATTCCAACTCTTGCATTACAACGAAAGAAATCCAAAATGAACTTTGAAAAATCAAGAGAATGTAACTGTGACAAGGTAAACCACAACAAACCACTACTGAAATATTCCAACTCTTGCATTTCAACGAAAGAAATCCAAAATCAACTTTGAAAAATCAAGAGAATTTAAGTGTGACAAGGTAAATCACGACAAAACACTACTGAAATATTCCAACTCTTGCATTTCAACGAAAGAAATCCAAAATGAACTTTGAAAAATCAAGAGAATGTAACTGTGACAAGATAAAGCACAACAAAGCACTACTGAAATATTCTAACTCTTACATTTCAACACAAGAAATCCAAAATGAACTTTGAAAAAATCAAGAGAATGTAAGTATGACAAGGTAAACCGCGACAAAACACTACTGAAATATTCCAACTCTTGCATTTCAACGAAAGAAATCCAATATGAACTTTGAAAAATCAAAAGAATGTATGTGTGACAAGACAAACGGATTTGCACCAGAGAATTGTATTTTTCATAATTTTCTTACAAAAACCTAAGAGTTTACTGCAAAAACAAACTACTCTCGAGTTACACTCCAATTCGCAAATCCCTTACCCCTTTTTGCAAATGTCAGTCAAACAATTCTGATTGTAGCATCCAATTTTTTAATAACAATTTACTCTCGAGTTTCACTCCAATTCGCAAATCCCTTACCCCTTTTTGCAAATGTCAATCAAACAATTCTGATTGTAGCATCCAATTTTTTAATAACAAACTACTCTCAAGTTAAGGCAATCTTCCAAATAATCAGAAAAACCAGTCGCCTAATAAACGGATGTTGCCTCACAAACCACTCTAATTATCTTATAAAGCCTTGACTATAGTTGCAAAACATGCTTGCCCACTTTATACCTTGCCAGCTTTTTTTGCAATGTCCATGTGTAACTGTAGTGTCTCAGGCGTGGGTTTTCTTGTCCCTTTTCGTGTCCCATTTCAATCTATTACACTTTTGAGCATATTCTTATGAAATTCCATGTACTATTAGGATTCCCTTAGTTTCAAAACATGCTTGGCCACTTTATACCTTGCCAGCTTTTTTTTGCAATATCCATGGGTAACTGTAGTGTCTCAGACGTGGGTTTTCTTGTCCCTTTTCGTGTCCCTTTTCAATCTATTATACTATCACTACTCGCAACTGGTTTATTTTCCGTAGTTCTATTATTAGCGGTAGAGGTATGAGGTAAGTACCCTATTGTGTACATTTTTTGTCACCTAAAGGCTTGTTTGGAGTTCATGGTTCAGAGGTGCAAACCACAATTTCTGATATTTGTAATAAAGCGGAAAATTTTGGTGTTATTATCTGGCCGATAAGACTCGTTAGCAACTGAGCCGAATTCGACGTGGACTTTAAGAAAAATATAATTTCTGACACAATACCTTAAAAAAAACATTTCCTTGAAATATTTTTGCCTCTTGAATTAATAGTGAGAATACTTCTCAATAACAAATACTATACGTAAACAGACACCTCTCCAGGGCCTGTGAGGGCCATGTTATCCCAAAGTTACAAGCAGAATGTTACGAAAAATCGTAAGTAAGTAGCAAACTCTTTCTTGATTTCTCATCATGGATACGCAATACAGACATTTCATTCAAGAAATTATAAGGATTGTAAGTAAGTAACACACTCTTTCTTGAATTCACCTCTTGAATACACAATACGGAAATTTCATTCAAGAAATTATGAAAAATTGTAAGTAAGTAACAAACTCTTTCTTGATTCCACCTCTTGGATACACAATACAGATATTTTATTCAAAACATTATGAAAAAATTGTAAGTAAGTAACAAACTCTTTCTCAAAGTTACCTCTTGAATACACAATGCAGAAATTTCATTCAAGAAATTATAAAAAAAATTGTAAGTAAGTAACAAAATCTTTCTTGAATTTGCCCCCTGGATACACAATACAGACATTTCATTCAAGAAATTATGGAAAAATCGCAAATAAGTAACAAACTCTTTATTGTTTTCACCTCTTGGATTCACGATGCAGAAATTTCATTCAAGAAATTATGAAAAAATTCTAAGTAAGTAAAAATCTCTTTCTTGAAGTCACCTTTTGGATACACAATACAAAAATTTTATTAAAGAAATTAGGAAAAAAACGCAAGTAAGTAAGAAATTCATTATTGTTTTCACCTCTTGGATACACAATACGGAAATTTCATTCAAGAAATTATGAAAAAATTGTAAGTAAGAAACACAAAAAATTACGAAAAAATTGTAAGTAACAAACTCGTTCTTTCTTTCTCCTCATGGATAAGCAATACAGACATTTCATTCACGAAATTATAAAAAAATTGTAAATAATTAACACACTCTTTCTTGAATTCACCTCTTGAATACACAATACGGAAAGTTCATTCAAGAAATTATGAAAAATTGTAAGTGAAACAAACTCTTTCTTGAATTCGCCTCTTGGATACACATAATACAGAAATTTCATTCAACAAATTATGAAAAAAATTGTACGTAAGTAACAAATTCTTTCTGTAATTCGCTTCCTGGATACATAATACAGACATTTCATTCAAGAAATTATGACAAAATTCTAAGTAAGTAACAAACTCTTTCTAGAATTCACCGTTTGAATGTACAATACAGAAATTTCATCCAGGAAATTGTGATTTCATCCCTTGGATACACAATACAGATATTTCATTCAAGAAATTATGAAAAAATCAACAAACTCATTATTGTTTTCACTTCTTGGATACACAATATGGAAATTTCATTCAAGAAACTATGAAAAAATCGCAAGTAAGTAACACAAGAAATTATGTAAGTAAGTAACAAACTCTTTCTTGATTTCTCCTCATGGATACGAAATACAGACATTTCATTCAAAAAATTATAAAAAAAATTGTAAGTAAGTAAAAAACTCTTTCTAGAATTCACCGTTTGAATGTACAATACAGAAATTTAATTCAGGAAATTATGAGAAAAAAAAAATTGTAAACAAACTCTTTCTTGAATTTTCTTCCTGGACAGACAATACAGCAATTTCACTTAGGTAATTATGAAAAAATTGTAAGTAAATAACAAACTCTTTCTTGATTTCTCCTCATGAATACACAATACAGACATTTCATTCAAGAAATAAAAAAAATTGTAAGTAAATAACAAACTCTTTCCTGAATTCGCCTCTTGGATACACAATACAGAAATTTCATTCAAGAAATTATGAAAATATTGTAAATAAGTAACAAACTCGTTCTTGAATTCACCTCTTGGATAGACTTTACAGACATTTCATTCAAGAAATTATGAAAAAATGTAAGTAAGTAACAAACTCTTTCTTAAATTAACCTCTTCGATACACAATACAGACATCTCATTCAAGAAATTATGAAAAATTGTAATTAGGTAAAAAACTCTTTCTTGAATTCACCTCTTGGATACACAATACAGACATTTCAATCATGAAATCATGAAAAAATTGTAAGTAAGTAACAAACTCATTCTTGAATTCACCTCATGGATGCACAATACAGAAATTCTATTCATGAAATTATGAAAAAAATTGTTAGTTAATAACAAACTCTTTTCGAATTGATCTCTTGAATACACAATACGGAAATTGTATTCCAGAAACTATGAAAAAAAATTGTAAGTAAGTAAGTAACAAACTCTTTCTTGAATTTGCCTCAGGGGCCTAGTGAGAGAGACATGCAAAAAGCTAGGTTCATTTTTTTACTAAAGCAAGTGCTACCATCTATTTAAATTAAGGCGTAGATGGCAGCAGAACTGATTTTTCCTTCACCCGGGCACCTGCAGCCAACCTACAATACCACCCTTTTTTCAAGTAAATGCATTAACGTTAGGTTCATTTAGGTTCACTTAGCGCGGCGCACCAAAAAAGGGTGGTATTGTAGGTTGGCTGCAGGTGCCCGGGTGAAGGAAAAATCAGTTCTGCTGCCATCTAAATCTTAATTGAAATAGATGGTAGCACTTGCTTTAGTAAAAAAATGAACCTAGCTTTTTGCAAGTCTCTCTCACTAGGCCCCTGGGGCGATTTCAAGAAGCAGTTACTTACTTACTTACATTGTTTTTCATAGTTTCTTGAATGAAATTTCCGTATTGTGTATTCAAGAGGTGAATTCAAAAAGAGTTTGTTACTAACTTACATTTTTTCATAATTTCATGAATGAAATTTCTGTATTTTGCATCCAAGAGGTGAATTCAATAATGAGTTTGTTACTTACTTACAATTTTTTCATGATTTCGTGATTGAAATTTCTGTATTGTGTATCCAAGAGGTGAATTCAAGAAAGAGTTTGTTACCTACTTACAATTTTTTCATAATTTCTTGAATGAGATGTCTGTTTTGTGTATCCAAGAAATGAATTCAAGAAAGAGTTTGTTACTTACTTACATTTTTTTCATAATTTCTTGAATGAAATGTCCGTTATGTGTATCCAAGAGGTGAATTCAAGAAGGAATTTGTTACTTACTTACAATTTATTAATAATTTCTTGAATGAACTTTCTGTATTTAGTATCCAAGAGGAGAATTCAGGAAAGAGTTTGTTATTTACTTACATTTTTTTTTATTTCTTGAATGAAATGTGTGTATTCATGAGGAGAAATCAAGAAAGAGTTTGTTACTTACTTACAATTTTTTCATAATATCCTGAGTGAAATTGCTGTATTGTCTGTCCAGGAAGAAAATTCAAGAAAGAGTTTGTTTACAATTTTTTTCTCATTATTCCTGAATTCAATTTCTGTATTGGGAATTCAAACGGTGAATTCTAGAAAGAGTTTGTTACTTACTTACTTACAATTTTTTCATAATGACATATCCAACAACGGATGTTGATAAATAATTTATTCTTTCTGATACAAAGATTTTGTCAATGTTATCCCATGTGTCTGACAATAGATGTATGCAAATTCCTTTTCTTACATCTCCGATGTTTTAATAGACATTCTAAACGTTTGATATGCTAGCTTACTCTAAAAATAATGAACACATAACAAAGTAATGCATAATATATTTTTAATGAGATAATGCTCTGTAGAATATTAATACAAAAATATATTATGATACATTATTAATATCAATGATCAACTTTGGATATTTTGAATCTGTTCCAAAGAATATTTCACCATGTTCTCTCTTGATATTGTAGCTATTGTCTTCTCTTAGTTAGTAATCAGTAGGACAATCATTATTCCATTTTGAGTCATACCCAATTTTAACTGGTGTGTCATCGACAGGCTCAATATGCTTTTCGTTTTTGGTATTATTTGGTTCATTGACTGTTCGATCAATGGCAGTAACGTTTGCTGGTGCTTAGTTTTTCATCGATTCATCTTTATATTCCATAGTGATATTTTCTGCCAATGCCCTTTTTATTTTTCTGTCAATTTCACTGTCTATTATCACACTATTTTTACATAGGTAACAGTTTCCGCACGTAGACAAGATATGGTTTATGATATTAGTAGAAGAGTAGGCCTTTCTTTTTTTGACCTTCCGTTGAATGCTAATACCCGAAAGCTGACGATTGGATGTATCAGTAGGTAATGTCCTACCTGCAACAGTAGCAAGGAGTTGTCCTCGTATCATCATCGATTATTTTTATGTTTGAATTCTCTTTGAGTGCAATCATCTCTGGAGATCTCAATCTCGCATATCCACCAACATAAGAGTTGAATTTTTTCGGTACTCCAAAGAAATTTAATTCCTTACTGTCATGACAATGCATGCATACATTTCCAATAGTGCTACCACTTGTACTTGTTTCATAGTTTAAATACTTCTCCTTGTCGGCATTCAATGCTACAATAACATTGTCATGTGAACACACTTTATTAAAATGCCCCATCTTCACTTTTTTTAAAGATATGACTTATGTGTTTATCGTTCAACTGCGTAAAAAATACTGATTTAATACATGCAATAGACTAGGTAGTGTCGATAACCGGACATAGAATACCAGTGGGAAAGCCACATCGTGTCTCTGAGCAAGCATAGAGTACAATTGTTAGAGCCATAAGTATTTTTTTTAATTTTAAGATACGTAAAAAAAAAAAAAAGTTGAATAATTTCGAAGTTTAAAAAAAAAATAGTTTGTTTTTATGAAAAAAATATTGAATTAGAACCATCAGTCCTCATAATTATGAGTATCCAAAACTGGACTTAAGTTTCACATTTGAACCAGATAATTGTATTTCCCATAATTTTCTTACGAAAAACTAGAGTTCACGGTCAAAAACCCTTATTATCTCGTATTTTACTGAAAGATTTTATTTTTTTTATCCAAAACTGGACTTAAATTTCACATTTGAGCCAGAGAACTCTATTTTACATAGTTTCATTAAAAAAACTATAGTTTTAGGACAAAATCCTTTATTAGCTAATATTGTAAGGAAACAAAAAAACTAGAGTTTACGACCCAAAACCGTTATTAGTTCAGATTCTAAGGAAATAGTTTATTTTTCGATCCAAAACTGAACTTAAGTTTCACCTATGAGTCAACGAAATGTATTTTTCATAATTTTCTTACAAAAAACTATAGTTTGCTGTCAAAAACCCTTATTAGCTCAGATTTTACGGAAATAGTTTATTTTTCAATCCAAAACTTAAGTTTCACATTTGAACCAGAGAACTGGATTTTCCCTAATTTTCTTACAAAAAACTAGAGTTCAAGGTCAAAAACCCTTATTAGCTCAGATTTTACGGAAATAGTTTATTTTTTTTTATCCAAAACTGAACTTAAATTTAACATTTGAACCAGAGAATTGTATTTTCCTTAATTTTCTGTCCAAAACTAGAGTTTACGGACAAACACCTGTATTAGCTCATATTTTAAGGACAAACAAAAACTAGTGTTTACGGTCAAAAACCCTTATTAGCTCAGATTTTACGGAAATAGTTTATTTTTTGATCCAAAACTGGACTTAAATTTCACATTTGAGCCAACGAATTGTATTTTCCATAATTTTCTTACAAAAAACTAGAGTTTACGGTCAAAAACCCTTATTAGCTCAGATTTTACGAAAATAGTTTATTTTTCGATCCATAACTGGACTTAAGTTTCACATTTGAACCAGAGAATTGTATTTTCCATAATTTTCTTACAAAAAACTAGAGTTTACGGTCAAAAACCCTTATTAGCTCAGATTTTACGGAAATAGTTTATTTTTTTTATCCAAAACTTGACTTAGATTTCACATTTGAACCAGAGAATTGTATTTTCCATAATTTTCTGACAAAAAACTAGATTTTATGGACAAAACCCTTTATTAGCTCATATTTTAAGTAAACACAAAACTAGAGTTTACGGCTAAAAACCTTTATTAGTTCCTATTCTATGCATATAGTTTATTTTTTGATCCAAAACTTGACTTAAGTTTCACCTATGAGCCAACAAATTGTATTTGCCATAATTTTCTTACAAATAATAGAGTTCAAGGTCAAAAACCCTTATTAGCTCAGATTTTGAGGTAATGGTTTTTTTTCGATCCAAAACTTGAATTAAGTTTCACATTTGAACCAGAGAATTACATTTTCCATAATTTTCTTACAAAAAACTAGAGTTTACGGTCAAAAACCCTTATTATATCAGATTTTACGGACATAGTTTATTTTTTGATCCAAAACTGGACTTAGTTTGACCACTTTATAGGTAAAGGATTGGTCGCTTTTTGCAATGTGCACGTCAAACTGCACTGTATATTCTTGTGTAATTCCATGTGCAATTGAAACCTTATACACTATCATGATGAACGAAGTTGCTAAAGACGTGTTTTTTTTATCACTTTTTATGGAAAGGTACCAAGGGAACATAGGTGTGAGAGGATACTCACTCTCTTTGAAAAGGTGTAGAGGTAAAAAAAAATGTTATGATGAAAGTGCGTCAAAAACCAGTCTGCTTGCGTTATATAATCTCAATTATACTCTCAAAACGTGTTTGTTCACTTTATAGGTATATAATATAATAGGATTGGTCGCTTTTTGCAATGTACAAGTCAAACCACACTGTATAATCTTGTGTAATTCCATGTATTTTTTCAATCAATAGCAAAAATCAGTCTGCTTGCGTTACATAATCTCAATTATAGTCTCAAAACGTGTTTATTCCCTTTATAGGTCTATAATATAAAAGGATTGATCGCTTTTTTGCAATGTGCACGTCAAACCACACTGTCTCAGGTGAAGTTTTCATGTAAGTTTGAAACTGTGTACACCCTTACTACTAATACCAAACATTGTTTTCAATAATGTTGATTTTCCACTACTTTGCTCTCAAAGTAAAGATAATACAAATATTCTTTCATTTGGAAGTAAAGAACTCATATTTTCAAATTTAGCACAGATCCATTCAATGTTAAGCAAGTTTATGTCTCTATCATAGAGATCTTGGATTTCATCCTCGATGGCATGATGCAAGATACCTTGACTTGGAAATGGGAATAAAAATCCTCCTTGCCAGAAAAATCCTCCTTAAAAAATATTGGTGTTCTTCCCAATAACCAATACTATATGTAAAGAATGGGCAAAGTTCATAGCAAGCAACCCTTCCTCGGGAACTGCGGGGGGTCAAGTTATCCTCAAACAAATAGTTATCGGATCTCTTGACTATGCTAAAAATAACTGGCTATCTAAAAATTTCGATCGAGATTGGGGAAAAAGAGGCGTGGGAGGGGGGCTGGCTGCCCTCCAATATTTTTTCGCTTAAAAAGGGCACCGGAACTTTTGATTTCCGAACAAATGAATATTCTCTTTCGATCTTCTAGGATCACTGGTGTAATACAACCATCCCTTGAGAAAAAAACAAAAAAACACGCATCCATGATCTTTCTTCTGGCAAAATATGCAAAATTCCACATTTTTGTATATAGGAGTTTGAAACCTCTACAGTAGGATTCTCTGATATGCTGAATCTGATGGTGTGATTTTCATTAAGATCAATTGATGATTCTGGGGTGTTGCTCTACTTTGCCAAAAAGCAGGAAAATTTTCTCAGACTCGTAACTTTTGATGGGTAACATTAAACTTGATGAATTTTATATGTTTTGAATCAGCATAAAAATCAATTCTTTTGATGTATCTATTATTATCAATATTCTGTTTCTTCACTTTTGGTTACTATGGAGCAGCATCGCTCCTTAATTCCTGGAGGAAAGTTCTTCCCATATAAAATACCCTCATCAGGGAAAGTTCCCCCAGACAATTTCATTTTAGCTGAAAGTTCCCCCCCCCAGGAAATTTCTTGTGGACGGTAATGGCTGAAAAATTTTTCTTAGCACACTTCATTTGAAAATGACTTTAATGTCTGATTATTTTTAAATCATGCGGGAAATCACTCCCTCCGTGGAAGATTCTTCTCGCAAATACCCCCCTACCCTAACCTCCTTGTAGAAAGTTGCTACCGCAGAAAATGCCCTCTGGATAATCTATCCCAAGGAAAAGACTCCCATGGCCATGGAGATTTTTTTCCGTGGACCCCCCCCCCCTATAAAACACTACTCTAGACAATTCCAGCCCGGTAAAAATTCCCCGGATAATTCTTCTTAACATCTCAACATGCAAAATTGAGTCAGCAAAGAGAAAGTAAGACAAATAAAAATGATTTCTTCAGGTTTTATGGCAAATTCCCCCACTGTAAAATTTCCCCTGGAAAGTTCACCCCCCGGAAAGTTTTCTTCTCACGGAAAGTTATACCCATGAAAAATCTCCTAACAGAAAATTCAGCCCCTCCCCCCCTTGAAATATGTTTGTATAATTCCCAATGACAAATACTGTACGTAAACAATGGGCAAATTACATGAGTTACAGACCTTTCCCCAGGAGCTTTGGGGGCATGTTATCCCCGAAGGCGTAGTTACTGGACTTTTCAACTATGCCGAACAGAATGGCTATCTCAAAATTTTTATCGGATAATTTTGAGGAAAAAAGTGCAATAAGAGGGACTCGTGGGGCTAGTTGGTGGTGGCCCCACCACATAAAATCCTGCAAAACATAAAACACTGTTGCCCAAAAGCTAATGTGCTGCTTTATCGCCAAAATCTTGTTAATATCGAACATATGCTTTATTTGTCAGCAAATATTTACAGAAGATTGAAGTTTTCTTAACCGGTTTTAATATTTTCAGTTACTGTGGACTAGGTTACTATGAGGTTTGTCTTTTACTAGGATGTATCTGACGCTGCAAATATGAATGACATCTAACCTTTGTTTTCTTGGCGAAATTGCATTAAAAAAAGTTCTAAAAGCTCCAATAAAAAATAAACAGCCCTCAGAATGCAAATTAAAAAGAGAGTAAATGTCAAACAGTTCGTGGTAACGAACTTTTAGTAAGGAGTGACCCGGCTCAATAGTAACCGAAACTCATAAAAAAATGGAATTTTGATACCAATAGATACATCAAAGGAATCAAACTTTTATGCTGATTTAAAATATATAGATTTCATCAAGCTTAGTCTTACTCATCAAAAGTTACGCGCCTGATAAAATTTACCTTAATTTCGAAAAAAGGGGGGAACACCCCCTAAAAGTCATAGAACCTGAAATAAAAGTCATGCCATCGGATTCAGCGTATCGGAGAACCCTGCAGTAGAGCTTTCAAGGTCCTATCTGCAAAAATGTTGGAATTTTGTATTTTTTGCCAGAAGAAAGATCACGGATGCGTTTTTATGTGTTGTTTTTTGTTTTGTTTTTCCAGGGGTGACCGTATCGACCCAGTGGTCATAGAATATTGCAGGAGGGCTCATTTGAACGGAAATTAAAAGTTCCTGTGCCCTTTTTAAGTGACCAAAAAAATGGAGGGTAACTAGGCCCCCTCCCACGCTAATTTTTTCCCAAAGTCCCCCCATCAAAATTTTTAAATGACCACTGTGTATAGCATGATCGGAAACAATAGTAACTGTGTCATTGAGAACAAGTGATCCCCCACAGTTTAAGGGAGATGCACTGTAAATCAATAAGTTCTGCCAATGTTTACGTATAGTAATGATTTTTTTGACGCACACAAATATTTTCAGGGGGGGATTTATTCTGGTAGTGGGAGGGGGGCGGATGTTACTTGGGAGGATATTCCCATGGAGGAAGTTTTAATTGGGGAAGGGAAATTGCTATGAAGGGGGCACCGGATTTCCCGGCATTGTTTAAAAAAAAAAGATAAGAAATTAAATAATAAAAAAAAACAAGTTTGTCAACTGAAAGTAAGGAGCACTTCAAAACTTAAAACGAACAGAAATTATTACGAATATGATTGGGTTTGCCCCCTAGTCAATACCTCGCTCTTTACGCTAAAGTTTTCTTAGTAATTTCATAACAGCTATTTATTCTACTTAACGGCCTTTTTGATTAAGGGGTCATTCTTAAGGAATTAGAACAAAATTTGAACTTTAGAGTAAAGAGCGAGGTATTGACTAGGGGACAAAAGTAGAAGGGCCTTATTGACTCGTGACCCCACACCATATATGGGCATAGAGTCATTAGGGAGAACACGTGGTTAATGGGGTCAATGACCTAAATTTCCAAGGTCGATGTTGTTGTTGTTGTAAGTGCACGCTCTCAGCGAATGTTATGATCCAGAAATAGTATTTGTTATTGTTGTTCAAGCCAAATGTTATGAGTTTCGCGGAATTTGGAACTCCTGTCCTGTCGACCTCAATTCACCTATCGTGAATCAATAATTCCCCTTAGAAACAACAAATTAATTCCCCTTTCTTGACAGATCAATCAACCAATGACATCATCTGTCAGACTTCAAAAATTTTCGCATAGAAACGATTCTCCAGGAATAGATCCAAGTCATTAATGTCTTTGCCTCGGAAACAACTCTTTTGGTCGAACTCCAAAGGATATTAATAGCCAAAGGCCATGGAAACAATTCTCCAAGAAACATCTTAGCGATGAATTGTTTTAGCGCGGGAATCAGGTTTCTTATTAATTTGAAATGCATTAGCGCAGAGATGCCAAAAACAAAAGGAACACGCTGAATTACGTTTAGGGATTATTTGGGCGAAACTGTTTTAGACAGGTTATGGAACTATTTCGGCGAAACAGTTAGAGACATTTTAAAAGATGATTTTTGAAGAGATTTTAGAAGAGAATTTAATGGTGAAACTCTGTGGTCGTTATAATACACAAGTTTCATTTGAACAGTGTTGTGAGGTCCTCTAACCCAACCCCAAAGGGTTCCAATCCTCCTACCCCAACCCCGAAGGAAGCCCCCGGTCCTCAAAGGCCCCCCAAGCTCCCAAAGGGCCACCGGCGCCCCCAAAGGCCCACCCAGACCCCCAAAGGCCATCCCCGGACCCCCCAAAGGCCCATCGAGCTCCCAAAGGACCAACGGGGTCCCAAAGGCCCTCCACCGGTCCCCAAATGTCCCCCAGGCCCCCAACTGTCCCCCCGGACCCCCAAAGGCCCTCCCCATGTGCCCCAAAGGCCCTCCCTGTGCCCCCGCAAAGGCCCTCCCCCGGCCCCAAAAGGGCCGTCGGACCAGAGACGCACTACCAGGATGCACCGTGAGCCAGAAACGTACAAATGGATGCGTTGCATGGAGGCACCATAGGTCCTGAAAGCGCCGCGTGGATGTACTACATGAAGGTACAACAGACACGTGCCGCCGGATGTACCGCAGGGATGTGCATCAAAAAAAAGTAAACTCCAAAGTACAAATGTCGAACGGTGCTCCCCCCAACGCCCTCCTCAGACCCCCAACGCCCCTCCCCCGGGCCACAAAGGTCCCCCGGGCTCCCAAAGGGCCAACCGGCCCCCAAGGGTCCCCCGGGCCCCCAAAGGTCCTCCTCCGGTCCCCAAAGGACCACAGGGCACCCAAAGGCCCACCCCCGGTCCCCAAAGGTCCCCCCGGCTCCCAAAAGACCCCTCACTCCTCAAGGGCCCCCGGATCCCCAAACTCCCTCCCTGGGCCCCAAAGGTCCTCCCCCGGTCCCCATACATGCACACAAAAACTTACACACACACAAAAACTTACACAAACACACACAAACTTACACACACACACGAACAAAAAAACACACACACGAAAACAAACACACACACGACCAAAAATACACACACACACACAAAAACTTAAACACACACACACACAAAAAAAAACTGAAAAAGGAACACGAAAACTAACAAGCAGACAAAAAATTACATGCACAAAAAAACATACACACACACAAACAAAAAAATAAAACACAAAAACACACACTAAAACTCACACAAACAAGCCAAAACTAACACACACACAAAAACTTACACACACACACACACACACACAAAAACATAAACATGAAAACAAAAAAAACTCTCACACACAAACGAAAAAAAAATAACACACAAACACACACAATAAAAAAACTTAAACACACACACACTCAAAAAGACACACACACGCAAACAAATAATCACAAACAATATTACACTAAAACACCCCATAAAAAACACAAACTTATACAAAAAAAATCAAAAAACTAATGAACAATCACACAAATACACACACACACACACACACACACACAAACTTACACACACACACAAAAAACTAACATACACACGCAAAAGCAAAGGCACACAAAAACTTACACATACACAAACACAAAACTTAGACCCACATGCTAAAACTTACATGCACACAAAAACTTACATGCACACAAAAACTTACACACACAAAAAAACTTACACACACGAACAAAAACATACACACACACACAAAAACTAACACACACACACACAAGAACACTTACACACACACGCCAAAACTTACACACACACGCCAAAACAGACACACACACACACACAAACTAACACACACACACACACACAAAAAATTACACATGCACACGAAAACTTACAAGCACACAAAAACTTACATTCACACAAAAACTAACACAAAAACACACACACAAAAATTACAAACAAACAAACACTTAATCTCACACACACACGACAACAATTAAAAACACAAAAAAAATTTAACAATAACACAAACACACAAACACAAAAAAACTTAACAAAGAAACAACAAAAAACACACAAGCACACGCATAAAAAATAGCACACACACACACACACACACAAAACTAACACAGAAAAAAACGTAAACTAACACACACACGCCAAAAATTACACACACAAAAACTTACACACACACACACACACACACACAAAAACTTACACATGCACACGAAAAATTACATGCACACAAAAACTTACATGCACACAAAAACTTACACACACACACACACACACAAAACTTACACATACACACATATAAACACTAACAAACACACCACAAAAATTACACACACACAAACACTGACACAAACAAACACACACACACAAAAACTTACACAGGAACACACACAAAAACACACACACACACTCACAAAAACTTACACACACACACACTCACAAAACTTACACACACACACAAACGAAAACTAACACACACACTAAAAAACTTACACACACAAACACTAACACATGCACACGAACAATTACACACACACACACGAAAAAAAACTCACACACTCAAAAACTCACACACACACACACACACAAACTTACACACACACACACACACACAAAAAAACTTACACATGCACACGAAAACTTACATGCACACAAAAACTTACATGCACACAAAAACTTACACACACACACACACACAAAACTTACACACACACACACACACACGAAAACTCACACACACACACAAAACTTACACACACACAAAAACTTACACACACACACACATACACAAAAACTTACACACAACACACAAAAAACTTACACACACACGCACAAAAACTTACACACACACACACACACAAAACTTACACACACACACACGAAAACTTACACACACACACAAAACTTACACACACACACACAAAACTTACACACACACACACACACAAAAACTTACACACACACACACAAAAACTTACACACACACACGAAAACTTACACACACACAAAACTTACACACACACACACACACACACACAAAAACTTACACATGCACACGAAAACTTACATGCACACAAAAACTTACATGCACACAAAAACTTACACACACACACACACACAAAAACTTACACACACACGAAAACTTACACACACACACGATAACTTACACACACACGCCAAAACTTACAGACACACAAAAACTTACACACACACACACACACAAAAACTTACACACACACAAAAACTTACACACGCACAAAAACTAACACACACACACACAAAAACTTACACACACACACACACACACACAAAACTTACACACACACACACACGAAAACTTACACACACACGCCAAAACTTACACACACAAAAACTAACACACACACACACGAAAACTAACACACACACACACGAAAACTTACACACACACGAAAAACTTACACACACACAAAAACTTACACACACACACACACACACAAACTTACACACACACACACACAAAACTTACACACACACACCAAAACTTACACACACACAAAAACTTACACACACACACACACACACACAAAACTAACACACACACACACAAGAAAACTTACACACACACGCCAAAACTTACACACACACACACACACAAAACTTACACACACACACGAAAACTTACACACACACAAAAACTTACACACACACAAAAACTAACACACACACACAAAAACTAACACACACACACACACGAAAACTAACACACACACTCCAAAACATACACAAACACACAAAAACTAACACACACACACACACACACACACACACACACAAAAACTTACACATGCACACGAAAACTAACATGCACACAAAAAAAAAAACACACAAACACACAAAAACACAAACACACACACAAAACTTACACACACACAAAACTTACACACACACAAAACTTACACACACACACACACACACACACACACACACACACAAAAACTTACACACACACACACACAAAAACTTACACAAACACACACAAAAACTTACACACACACACACACACAAAAACTTACACACACACACACAAAAACTTACACACACACAAAAACTTACACACACAAAAACTTACACACACACACACAAAAACTTACACACACACACAAAAACCTACACACCAACACAAAAACTTACACACACACACACACACAAACTTACACACACTCACAAACACTTACACACACACACAAAAACTTAAACACACACAAAAACTAACACACACACACATAAAAACTTACACAAACACACACACAAAAACTTACACAAGCACATGAAAACTCAAATGCACACAAAAACTTACACACACACACACACACAAAAACTAACACCCACACACGAAAACTTACACACACACAAAAACTCACACACACACACAAACTTACACACACACACACACACACACTTACACACACACACAAACACTTACACACACACACAAAAACTTACACACACACACAAAAACTTACACACACACACACAAACTTACACACACACACACACTTACACACACACACACAAACTTACACACACACACACACAAACTTACACACACACACACACACACTTACACACACACACACACAAACTTACACACACACACAAACTTACACACACACACACACACAAACTTACACACACACACAAAACTTACACACACACACACACACACACACACTTACACACACACACGAAAACTTACACACACACACACAAAACTTACACACACACACACAAACTTACACACACACACACAAACTTACACACACACACACACACACACTTACACACACACACAAAAACTTACACACACACACGAAAACTACACACACACACACACTACACACACACACACACACACACACACACACACACACACACACACAAAAACTTACACACACACACAAAACTTACACACACACACACAACTTACACACACACACACACACACACACACACACACACACACACACACACACAAAACTTACACACACACACAAAACTTACACACACACACACACACACACACACACACACACACACACACACACACACACACACACACACACACACACACACACACACACACACACACACACACACACACACAAAACTTACACACACACACACACACACACACACACACACACACACACACACACACACACACACACACACACACACACACACACACACACACACACACACACACACACACACACACACACAAACACACACACACACAGACCCACACACACACACACACAAACACACACACACTCACACTCCAACACATAATCTCACAAAACAACTCTGAAACAAAAAACCTCAATCACACAAAAAAAGAAAATCTCAAAGTTAAACTAATACACACAAAACTTACACACACACACAAACACACACACAAACTTACACACACACACAAAAACTTACACCCACACACAAAAGTTAACACACACAAACACTTACACACACACACAAAAACTAACACACACATGCACAAACCAAAAATCACACACAAACATACATGCACACACCAAATTACACACACACACACACAAACTTACACACACGCACAAAAACTTACACACACACACAAAAACTTACACACACACAAAAACTTACACACACACACACAAGCAAACAATAAAACTATCACAACCACATGAAAACAAAAAAGAACACACACACATACACGAAAACAAACACACGCAAAATAACACACACACACGACCAAACTTACACACACAAAAGCTTAGACACACAAAAACATACACACACACACAAAAACTTACACCCACACGCAAAAACTTACACCCACACGCAAAAATTTACATGCACACAAAAACTTACATGTACACAAACACTTACACACAAACTAAAAATTACACACACGAACAATAAATTACACACACAAACACAAACTTAAACACACACACTAAAACTTACACACACACACACACACACACACAAACATACAAAAAAATTAAACATTCACACGAAAAATTACATTCACATAAAAACTTACATGCACACAAAAACTTACACACACTCACAAAATCTTACACTCACACACGAAAACTTACACACACACACTAAAACTTACACACACACACTAAAAATTACACACACACACACAAAAACTAAAACAGACACACATTAAAACTTACACACACACACTAAAACTTACACACACACGAAAATAATTACAAACACACAAATACTTACACACACACACACACAAAAAAACTTACACATGCACACGAAAACTTACATGCACACAAAAACTTACATGCACACAAAAACTTACACACACACACACACACACACACACACCCACACAAAAAACACACACACACACACACGAAAACTGAAACCCACACGCAAAAACTTACACACACACACAAAAACTTAGACACACACACAAACACACACAAAAAAACTTATACAAGCACACGAAAACTTACATGCACGCAAAAACTTACACACACACACACACACACACACACACACACAACTCACACATACACACACACAAAAACTTACACACACACACGAAAACTTACACACACACAAAAACTGACACACACACACACACAAACACACACACACAAACAAACAAACACAAGAACACAACAAAAACACACACACACACGCACAAAAACTTACAAACACACACACACACACACACAAAACTTACAAACACACACACTAAAACTCACACACACACTCCAAAACTTACACACACAAAAACTTACACACACACACACACACACAAACAAACATACACACACACACACAAAAAACTTACACACACACACAAACACACACAAACTTACAAACACACACAAAAACTTACACACACAAACAAAATCTTAGAAACACAAAAACTTACAAACACGCAAAAAAACTTACACACACAGGCAAAAACTTAAATGCACACAAAAACTTACATGCACACAAAAACTTACACACACACAAAAACTAAAACACACACACAAAAACTTAAACACACACACAAAAAATCACACACACACAAAAAATTACACACACACACACACACACACACACACACACACTAACACATGCACACTAAAACTAACATGCACACAAAAACTTACACACACACACACACACGAAAACTTACACACATACACGTCAAAACTTACACACAAAAAAGCTTAGACACACAAAAACTTACACACACACACACAAAAACTTACACCCACACGCAAAAACTTACATGCACACAAAAACTTACATGCACACAAAAACTTACACACACAAAAACTTACACACACACACAAAAACTTACACACACACACACAAAAACTTACACACACACACACTAAAACTACATCACACACACGAAAACTTACACACACACACGCCAAAACTTACACACACACAAAAACTTACACACTTACCATATCACAGTTATATTGTCTTAATTTTTCAAATTTCATTCTGAATTTCTGTCGTGAAATGCAAGAGTTGGAATATATCAGTAGTGACTTGTTGTGCTTTACCTTCTCACAGTTACATTCTCTTGATTTTTCGAAGTTCATTTTGAATTTCTGTCATGAAATGCAAGAGTTGGAAAATTGGGGTCTTAGTCCACCAGCCTGAATGGTGGAAATTCACTATCTCAGTATTGGGGTCCCAGTTCACCAACCTGAACAGTGGAAATTCACTAGCCCGGACTTTGGGTCTTAGTCGACCAGCCTGATTGTTGTAAATCCAAACGATAATTTGTGGGGATCTTCGCCTACCTTTCTTAATGGTTGAAATTAACTTTTTAATTTATTTGAGTTTAACTTATCAAGAGCGCTCATGATATGTTAACCTAACCTTTTCCGGTGAGTATGGTTAGGTTAGGCTAGATTAAGTTAGGTTAGGTTAAGTTAGGTTAGGTTAGCCCATGTACGCTTCACTTAGGTTAGCTTAGGTTAGGTGAGAGACAGGCAAAAGTTAGGTGTATGATTAGGTTAGGTTAGATTAGATATAGGTTAAGTTAGGTTAGGCTAGGTTAGCCTACGTACGCGCGCGTACGTAGGCTAACCTAGCCTAACCTAACTTAACCTAACCTAACTTAATCTAACCTAACCTAACCTAATCATACACCTAACTTTTTGCCTGTCTCTCACCTAACCTAAGCTAACCTAAGTGAAGCGTACATGGGCTAACCTAACCTAACTTAACCTAACCTAACTTAATCTAGCCTAACCTAACCATACTGCCGGAAAAGGTTAGGTTAACTTATCATGAGCGCTCATGATAAGTTAACCTAACCTAACTTAAACAGTGAATTTCCACCATTCAGACTGGTAGACTGAGACCCCAAGAGTGAGCTAGTGGATTTCCACCATTCAGGCTGGTGGACTAAGACCCCAATTCTGAGCTAGTGAATTTCCACCGTTCAGGCTGGTGGACTGGGACCCCAATACTGAGCTAGTGGATTTCCACCATTCGGGCTGGTGGACTAAGACCCCAATTTTCCAACTCTTGCATTTCATGACAGAAATTCAAAATGAACTTCGAAAAATCAAGAGAATGTAACTGTGAGAAGGTAAAGCACAACAAGTCACTACTGAAGCACATGTAACTGAACAAGTA